>NC_057797.1:609736361-609738710 GCF_018294505.1 Triticum aestivum
ACCGCCCCGCTCGCCAGCCTCCGCCGCCCTGCACCGTCCGGCGACCCCGCGCTCGTCTCCGCCGGAGACCTCGCCGCCCGCCGGACCGGCTCCCTCGACTCCCGCCACCGGCTCCCTCGCTCCGGCCCCCTCCTTCCACAACTCCGACGAAGCATCTTCGGCGAACTTCGTAATCCGCGCACCAGATCTGGATCCAGATCCACTAGGGTTGACCTCCATTTTCGTCTAAGTCTTTTTCTGCATATTTTTTCTAGCTATGTTCATCAGAACATATCTCATCATCTGTAGCTCCGTTTTGCGCGTGTGATATATCGGAATGTTTGTTAGGATGTGCTCTTCATTTTGTTCCATTGCACCATGCTTGTTTGAGTCCATCTTGATGCCTAAAATACTGTTGCAAGAGTGCTATAGAATGTTAGTTCCTGATTCTTATCAGATTATGAGCATTTGTCATTTTTGCCATGATTATTGTGTGCCTCCTATGGACTTGAGCCCTACATGTGTTTTGGGCTATGCCATGCCATCTTTACAGGGGTGTATGCCATGTATTTTTGTGATCAATGTGGTGACTAGCACAAGCATGCAAAGTAGCTCTCATGATGTTGCTGATTTCAGGGACTTAAAATTCTACCAAGTCATTTCCCTGATGTTATTTTTATGCCATGTATTCATGTTGCTACATAGTGATCCATGCCTCTTTTGAGCATGTTCAGTAAGGATGATTTGGGCATATGGTTGTGCTCTATCCATTCATGTCTTTGTTTGCATTTATGGAGTACCCTAGCATGACTCAATCTTGCTCTACTTTTGCTATAAAATGTTCCTGGCAGATTGTTTACGTGTTAATCAATTTTGCCAAGGTTGTTGTAGTTGATCCATGCATGCTTTGAGATTGTTCTTGCCATGGTTAGCTACTTGATCATGTCTTCTTGCTGGGAGTATGCTTAGTTTGTCATGCAATGCCTTGTGTTGAGTGCATCGAGCTCGCAAACATGCCTACATAACTCTGTTTTTGCCATGTCCAGTTTTTTGCTAAGTCTGAATCTGTTAATGAAACTTGCTATGTTTACGTGGGTGCCATCATGTTTTCTGTGCCCTTTTGGTTTATGGTCAGTAAGGGACTTTTGTTATATGTTTTGAGTAGATTCATTCCATGCCTTGTGTTGCTATGTTCTGATCCTGTAGCATGTTGTTATCTTGCTCTAAACATTGCTTCCTGATGTTAATTACTGGCATGTTGTTATTTTCACTAAGTCTATGATGCTGTTATCTTTTGCACTTTTGCCATGCTTCTTTGAACCTGCTATTGTGTAATTTAGCCGTAGCTCAGTGTTCATCTTTTGTCAAGCATCTTGAGTAGATCACAGCCATGTGCTTTGTTGCTATGTTAGAGTGCAGTAGCTTAGTTTCTTGTTGCATTTTAGATGGCATCGTGCTGTTAATCGCAGAATTGTGCCATAATTGTTTTGCTTACCATTTGCAGACCGTGCATCCGATTCTGGTGATCTTTATATCGATTTCGACCGAAATCAACTCATCTTTCCAGTGGCACTCTTGGTTTGCCAAGTTGAGTCCTGGTTCAATCTTTTCCTTCCGGAGCACGCATATGCATTGCATATTACATCCCGTATATCATGCCATGTTTTGCATCATGTTGCTTGTGCATTGCACCGTGGTTGATTGTGTTTCCCTTGCTTCTGTTCTTGCCTTGGGTAGAACCGGGATATGAGTACGTGATAGAGGCAAAGGTGTCCCGATGTTTCTGATCAAGGAACCCGTTGAGTACGCTTACGAGGATCAAGCTTACGTCAACTCGGAGAACTTTGCAGGCAAGATGACCATACCCTCGAAATCACTTCTATCTTTGCTTGCTAGTTGCTCGCTCTATTGCTATGCCTATGCCGCGATACATACCACATGCTTTATCATGCCTCCCATTTGCCATGTCAAACCTCTAACCCACCTTGTCCTAGCAAACCGTTGTTTGGCTATGTTACCGCTTTGCTCAGCCCCTCTTATAGTGTTGCTAGTTGCAGGTGAAGATTGGAGTTTGTTCCTTGTTGGAACATGTTTATTGTTGGGATATCATTATTATATCTTGTTTACTTTAATGCACCTATATACTTGGTAAAGGGTGGAAGGCTCGGCCTTATGCCTGGTGTTTTGTTCCACTTGTGCCGCCCTAGTTTCCGTCATACCGGTGTTATGTTCCTTGATTTTGCGTTCCTTATGTAGTTGGGTTATAATGGGAACCCCTTGACAGTTCGCCTTGAATAAAACTCCTCCACCAAGGCCCAACCTTGGTTTTAGATTTTCCTAACAACCTATAACCTTCCTTTGGGGTTTCGC
>NC_057797.1:609739037-609784514 GCF_018294505.1 Triticum aestivum
CCCCCCCCCCGGGCTAGTGCTCCTCTGAGTGTTGGTCCGAAATGGGCAGCCTGCGGGGCCACCTCGGGGCAACTCGAGGGTTGGTTTTACTCGTAGCTTGACCTATCCGGTGTGCCCTGAGAATGAGATACGTGTGACTCCTATCGGGATTTGTCGACACATCGGGCGATTTTGCTGGTCTTGTTTTGCCATTGTCGAAATGTCTTGTAAACAGGATTCCGAGTCTGATCGGGTCATCCTGGGAGAAGGAATATCCTTCGTTGACTATGAGAGCTTGTGATGGGCTAAGTTGGGACACCCCTGCAGGGTTTTGAACTTTCGAAAGCCGTGCCCGCGGTTATGGGCAGATGGGAATTTGTTAATATCCGGTTGTAGAAAACCTGACACTTAACTTAACTAAAATGAATCAACAGTGTGTGTAGCCATGATGGTCTCTTTTCGACGGAGTCCGGGAAGAGAACACGGTCTCGTGTTATGCTTGAACGTAAGTAGTTTCAGGATCACTTCTTGATCTTTGTAGCTTCTCGACCGTGCTTTGCCTTCTCTTCTCGCTCTCATTTGTGTATGTTAGCCACCATATATGCTAGTGCTTGTTGCAGCTCCACCTCACTACCTTTTCCTACCCATGAGCTTAAATAGTCTTGATCGCGAGGGTGTGAGATTGCTGAGTCCCCGTGACTCACAGATTACTTCCAAAACCAGATGCCGGTGCCGATGATGCCATTCCAGGGGATGCGACTAAACTCAAGTGGGAGTTCGACGAGGACTCAGGACGTTACTATGTTTCCTTTCCATACGATCAGTCGTGGAGCCCAGTTGGGGCGATCAGGGATCTTATGCATTTGGGGTTGTCTTTATTTTGGTTCCGTAGTTGGACCTTGATTGTATCTGGATGATGTAATGCAATATTTATGTATTGTGTGAAGTGGCGATTGTAAGCCAACTCTGTATCTCTTTCTTATTCAGTACATGGGATGTGTAAAGATTGCCCCTCTTGCGACATGCCTACAATGCGGTTATGCCTCTAAGTCGTGCTCCGATATGTGGAAGATATAGCCGCATCGTGGGTGTTACAGTTGGATAGGGAAGAGTTGATGAGAATCGTCCGGGCAACCTTAGACAACCACCGTCTCTGCCAAGGTTCCACAACTGCAGCTTGGCTACAGACGGCCGCAAGTCGGCTACAGAGAGCCGGGAGTCACTAATGGGAATCCCCAGGTAGGTCATGGGGAAGGAGGACAAGCGACAGTTAAGCCAGTTGGCGATGCTTCGGCATTCTTCAAGAGATTAGCCCATCACCATCACATCACTCTTGTCGAAGTTGATCTTAAGGCCCGATAACTGTTGGAAGCAGAGGAGGAGGAACTTCAGATGGGAGATGTCCGCATCCGAGCCTTCCACCATAATAATGGTGTCGTCGGTGTACTGGAGGAGGGAAATCCCTGTTGGGGAACGCGGTATTTAAAAAAAAATTCCTACGATCACGCAAGATCTATCTAGGAGATGCATAGCAACGAGAGGGGAGAGTGTGTCTACATACCCTCGTAGACCGAAAGCGGAAGCGTTAAGTAACGCGGTTGATGCAGTCGAATGTCTTCGCGATCCAACCAATCAAGTATTGAACGCACGACACCTTTGCGATCTGCACACGTTCAGCTCGGTGATGTCCCTCGAACTCTAGATCTAGCTGAGGCCGAGGGAGAGTTTCATCAGCGCGACGGCATGTTGACGGTGATGATGAAGTTACCGACGCAGGGCTTTGCCTAAGCACTACGACAATATGAACGAGGTGGAAATCCATGGAGGGGGGAACCGCACATGGCTAAGAGATTAACTTGTATGTCTATGGGGTGCCCCCTCCCCTGTATATAAAGGAGTGGAGGAGGGGAGGGCCGACCCTCTATGGCGCGCCCCAAGGGGAGAAGAAGGAAGAGGCAGAGGGAGAGAAGGAAAGGGGGCTGGCCCCCTTCCCAATTCGTATTGGGCTTGGGGGGTTCGCGCCTCCCACTTGGCCTCCTCCTCCTCTCTCCCACCATGGCCCATTAAGGCCCATTAACTCCCCGGGGGTTCCGGTATCCTCCCGGTACTCCAGAAAATGCCCGAACCAATCCGAAACCTTTCTGGTGTCCAAACATAACCTTCCAATATATCAATCTTTATGTCTCGACCATTTCGAGACTCCTCGTCATGTCCGTGATCACATTCGGGACTCTGAATTATCTTTGTTACATCAAATCACATAACTCATAATACAAATCATCATCGAACGTTAAGCGTGCGGACCCTACGGGTTCGGGAACTATGTAGACATGACCAAAACTCATCTTCGTTCAATTACCAATAGCAGAACTTGGATGCTCATATTGGTTCCTACATATTCTACGAAGTTCTTTATCGGTCAAACCGCATAACAACATATGTTTGTTCCCTTTGTCATCGGTATGTTACTTGCCCGGGATTTGATCGTCGGTATCAGCATACCTAGTTAAATCTCGTTACCGGCAAGTCTCTTTACTCGTTCCGTAATGCAACATCCCGAAACTAACTCATTAGTCACATTGCTTGCAAGGCTTATAGTGATGTGCATTACCGAGAGGGCCCAGAGATACCTCCCAGACAATCGGAGTGACAAATCCTAATCTCGATCTATGCCAACTCAACAAACACCATCACAAACACCTGTAGAGCATCTTTATAATCTCCCAGTTACGTTGTGACGTTTGATAGCACACTAAGTGTTCCTCCGGTATTCGGGAGTTGCATAATCTCATAGTAATAGGAACATGTATAAGTTATGGAGAAAGCAATAGCAATAAACTAAATGATCATACTACTAAGCTAACAGATGGGTCAAGTCAATCACATCATTCTCTAATGATGTGATCCCGTCAAATGACAACTCATGTCTATGGCTAGGAAACTTAACCATCTTTGATTAACGAGCTAGTCAAGTAGAGGCATACTAGTGACACTCTGTTTGTCTATGTATTCACACATGTACTAAGTTTCCGGTTAATACAATTCTAGCATGAATGATAAAAATTTATCATGATATAAGGAAATATAAATAACAACTTTATTATTGCCTCTAGGGCATATTTCCTTCAATCCCAGCATCGCCAGCCAAATGGGGAGTGATCCCACGAATATGGCATGTCGCCTTTGCCTTGTCTAGGAAGGAGGCGAGCACGTCCACCACCATGTTAAACAAAAAAGGGGAGAAGGGGCCACCTTGTCTAACCCTAAAGGAAACATGCCCTAGAGGCAATAATAAAGTTGTTATATTATATTTCCTTATATCATGATAAACGTTTATTATTCATGCTAGAATTGTATTAACCGGAAACTCGATACATGTGTGAATATATAGACAAAACACCGTGTCCCTAGTAAGCCTCTACTAGACTAGCTCTTTAATCAAAGATGGTCAAGCTTCCTAACCATAGACATGTGTTGTCATTTGATGAATGGGATCACATCATTAGGAGAATGATGTGATGGACATGACCCATTTGTTAGCTTAACATATTGATCGTTCAGTTTTCTTGCTATAGCTTTCTTCATGTCATATACATATTCCTTTAACTATGAAGATTATGCAACTCCCAGATACAGGAGGAATGCCTTTTGTGCTACCAAACATCACAACATAACTGGGTGATTACACTACAAAAAAAAGACACATCCGTGACATTTTGGGCCAAACGAAAAAAATTGTGTCATACATATGACACTTCTATGACGATAATTGTGACAAAACCTGGTATCATCATAGATGTGGTGGGCTCCTAGTTCTATGACAAAAAATCATGACAAAAATGGGCTTTTCGTCCTGGGCGGGCCGGAGACGCAGCTGCATGACATTCTTTGGGCCATCCATGATGGAAAAAAACTATGGTAGAAGCGAGGGGGAGGAAAATTTCGGGGAGTTCCCGGTTACGGTGGGAGGTCGGGGGCCAAGCGATGCGCGTTTCTCTCGTACACGCACACGCGTGTGTGCGAGGCGTTGGCTCTAACTAAACCCGAGCGATGCGTTGGGCTCTAACTGAACCCGAGCGATTGCACTACAGGCTACGCGTTACTGAACCCAAGCGATCGATCGATGGATGTTAATTGAACCCGATTGAGCGATTTCTTTGCTACTGCTGCTAACTGAAGCCGATCGATGCTGCCTCTGGGATGAACAGTGAGCGTTGCGGGTTTTTTGGATGAACAGTGAGCGGTGGCGTTGCCTCTGGATGAACAGGACCACGTGGTGTGGTGGAGGGCTGGATGAACAGTAGATGGTGGAGGGGTGCCCGTGGAGGGGTGGTTGAACAGGACCCTGTGGTGTGGAGGGCTAGATGAACAGTAGACGGTGGAGAGGTGGTTGAACAGTAGCCGGTGGAGTAGCGCGCGATGGAGGCTGGATGAACAGGAGCCCGTGGAGGCTGGAGGAGGTCGACGATGGAGATGAACAGTATCCCGTGGAGTCCCGTTTTGCGGTACGCCACACCCTTCCCGATGAACAGGACCCCCTTTTCGACCGTAGGAGGTCCGTTTCGTCTGTTTTGCGGTACGGCACACCCCTCCCGATCAACAGGACCCCCGTTTCAACCATAGGAGATCCGTTTCGTCCGTTTTGCGGTACGACACACCCCTCCCGATCAACAGGGCCCCCGTTTCGATCGTAGGAGGTCCGTTTCGTCCGTTTCGCGGTATGCCACACCCCTCCCGATCAACAAGACCCCCGTTTCGACCGTAGGAGGTCCGTTTCCTCCGTTTTGCGGTACGCCAGACCCCTCCCGATCAACAGGACCCCGTTCAGGCCTTGTTTCCATCACATGTTCCGTCCAAGCCCTCCCGATGAACACGACCATGCATTCTGTTCCGACCCAGCCGGTTGGCTCCCACGCGTTCCGTTGCCTCCCGATGAACACGACACATTCTGTTTCCTCCCCATGGACACGACGCATTCCGTTGCCTCCCCATGAACACGACTACGACGCTGTTTCTTCGTTCTAACCTAGCCATGTACACGAGCCCTGGCCTTACGTATGCGCGAGTAGGCGTTCGAGACCCCGCCCATATGTACACATACATGGACAAATTTTCTTTCTTGCACCCTGGCCGCTGTACGTACGTGTACATGCTACATGCGTGCCTCTACTACGACACGTACGCGCCTCTACTACGAGCACGTGCGCGCCTCTACATCCACCAGTATATATGTATGTACACGTTCGTGACCAGAATGACAACGCTACGTACGCTTCGACCAGATGGGTCCCGACTGTCAGGCACTTCCTTGCCTGCGAAGATGTAGCTGGTGGGTCCCAGCAGTCAGGGGGGCGAATCGTTTTTTTTGCCCGGACACACTTCCTTGCATGCAAAGATGTAGCTGGTGGGTCCCAGCAGTCAGGGGGAAACGTTTTTTCGCGAAATACAGTGGCCCGTCCAGTGGGTCCCAGCTGTCAGGTGGAGGAATCATTATTTTCTGCGTAATAAGGAGGCACTTCCTTGTTGCGGCCGTGGACCCAGCTGTCAGCCTCTCCACGTACAGTCCACGTCCGATGGAAGTCGTTCCTTGACCACGTTGACCACGCCATGCCGACAGCACCTGGGCGGTGGACGACGGCGAGGCCTAGGAAGGGGACGACGGGGAGCCAGGGAAGACGCGGCAGTGGAAGCCCGCGCAGAGAGGAGTACGAGGGTTCACCAGTTCGGCTGCAGTGTGAGGCTGCCGTCGCCGCAGGGCCTGGCCAGCGGTGGGAATAGTAGGGGGCGGTGAGGCCTCCGCGGTAGCAGAGCCGGCCACGGGAGGTAGGAGCATGCGGCATGACCGGCGCTGCTTTGGGCGGATGGAGCAAGAAGACCAGAGGTTGAAGAAGCACTACGGCAGTTGGATGGACATCGTACGGTCACTGGAGCTAGAATCGTTTATATTGACTAAGTTGACAAAGCCCTCTGTCCCCGTCAACTTAGTAGGCCCACAAGTCAGCCTCCTACCAAGGTGGGTCCCAGCTAGCAGGGGGTATTCATTTTTTGTGCGTAATAAGGAGGCACTTCCGGTGGGTCCGAGTGACAGCAGGGGGAACATTTTTTTCGTGAAATACGATGGCCCTCGGGTGGGTCCCAGCAGTCAGGGGCAAACGTTTTTTTTCGCGAAATACTGGTGAGCATCCGGTGGGTCCCTGCTGTCAGGTGGAGGAATAATTATTTTCCTCGTAATAAGGAGGCCTTCCTTGTGGCTGCCATGGACCCAACTGCCAGTCTCTCCACATACAGTATTCTTCCGATGGAATTCGGTCGTTGACCACATTGACCATGCCGCGCCGAGAGCACCACGGCGGTGGACGACGGCGAGACCTAGGAAGGGGACGACGCGGAGCCGGGGAAGACACGGAAGTGGATGCCCACGCGGAGAGGAGTACGAGGGTTCACTAGTTGGGCTGCACTGCCGTCGCCACAGAATAACAGGGGGTGTGGGTGAGTGGAGTGGAGGGATGGCCTAGCCAGCGGTGGGAGTAGTATGGGGGCGGTGAGGCCTCCGCGGCAGCACAGCCGGCCACGGGAGGAAGGAGCAGGCGGCACGACCGGCGCTGCTTTGGGCGGCTGGAGCAAGAAGACCAGAGGTTGAAGAAGCACTATGGCCGTTGGATGGACATTGTACGATCAGTCGAGCAAGAATCGTGCATATTGACTAAGTTGACAAAGCCCTTCGTCCCTGTCAACTTAGTAGGCCCACTATATTGGGTCCCAGCTAGCAGGGGGAGTATTCAATTTTTTGTGCGTAATAAGGAGGCACTTCCTTTTGTGCGAAGATATAGCTGGTGGGTCCGAGCTGTCAACGGCGGTAACGTTTTTTTCGCGAAATACAGAGGCCCTTTCGGTGGGTCCCAAATGTCAGGTGGAGGAATCATTATTTTACGCGTAATACGGAGGCATTTCCTTACGTGCGGCCGTGGACCCAACTATCAACCTCTCCACATACAGTCCACTTCAGATGCATGTCGGTCGTTGACCATGTTGACCACGCCACGCCGAGAGCACCAGGGCGGTGGACGACGGCGAGGCCTAGGAAGGGAACGACACGGAGGCAGGGAAGACTCGGCAGTTGTTTTTGTTTCCCATGCGGAGGGGAGTACGACTGTACGAGAGTTTACTGGTTCCTCTGCCATCGCCGGAGAATAACAACAGGTGTGGGTGAGTAGAGGGATGGCTAGGCCAGTGATGGGAGTACGGTGGGGCGGTGAGGCCTGCGCGGCAGCAGAGCCGGCCGCGGGGAGGAGGGAGCAGGTAGTCCCACCGGCACTTGTTTGAGCGGCTGGAGCAGGAAGAGCAGAGATTGAAGAAGCACGACGGCCGTTGGATGGACATCCAACAGTATACAGACCATCTGTGGAAAGCCTTAAATCTATGGAAAACAACATACATCCCATCTGCCATTATTTCAAATAATTTACAGCCCATTTGCTAATTCTTACGGGGTTTTTTGGAGCCCATATTCTTTTTATTAGCATTACAGCCCATATTGTGGCCACGGTTAAAAAATATACGAAATTTTGCATATGTCGGTGCGGTCTGAACTGTTTTTAATCCCGAAATTTCGAGTCACATTCAGACTGATTTTAAAAATAAATGTATATCAATATAAAATCCAATAAATTGTCGACACATAAAAATCAATGCAATTTAAAATCTCGAAAAGAAAAAAAGATATTTGAAACTAATTGCCGGTTCGATGTGTTTTAAAAATGTACAGCCCATTTCTCATTATTGATAGGCCATTTTCTCGGCCAGCGGAATGAAGCTCTCCTCGTCTTGAAAGATTTGCAGCCCAACAGGCCTGATAAAGCGACTTACTTGACAAATCACAAAAAAAATTGGGCTAGCCATTTTCAGAAAGAAAAAAAAACTACTGGGCTGGTCTGTGGTAAACATAAAAGAAAAGGCTGTCTAGACAGGCCAGAGTGTCCCGCACAGCCCAGTTGACACCCTGCTTCCGTCTCAAAAACAAATTAGATAAATGCCACTCCAATTATGGCGATTCATAAAAATGCCACTGCAATTTCCAAACTTTGAAAAATGCCACTGCAATTTTTGCAAACTTTGAAAAACGCCACTCCAGACTTCAAAAAATGCCACTAGAAATGGCATGAAATGGCATTTTTCAAAGTTTGGAAATTGCAGTGGCATTTCTTGGATACACCAGATTTGGAGTGGCATTTATCAAATTAACCCAAAACAAAAATAACTGGGCGAGCTGCTGGGTCCCTGGTGTCAGCCACTCGTTGTGCAATTCTCTCATTTATTGACTACGTTGACAATGGCATGGGACCCAGATGTCAAAAATCCACTAGGAGGAGCCATTTTTTTATTGGCTTGAAATAAGGAGGCACTTGCTTGTGTACTGCCATGACCTTGGCGGGTCCCTGCTGTCATCCTCTCCACGTACAATCATCTCCTGATTGTGTACGCATCAACTTGCTAGGCCCACAAGTCAGCCTCTAAACCCGTGGAGGACAAATACAACCCATTTAAAAAATAACAGCCCATTCCATATGTTCAAACGGAAAGTTCAACATTCAGAGCAAAGTAACAGGTCTGATCCACATACAGAGTACTGAACTTCCACGTTGACAACCATCATAGCCAAGTTAACTATCTACTCCCACTAATACTCTAGTAGCGTACAAGTACTAACTTACTCTTAGCTAAGTAGACGATGCCGGCCGCCATCTGTGGTACACGCTAAACGCCGGCACCGGCATCGTGCGCCTCGCCTCGGACTTGCAAGAGGTGCGATAGGGCGCGTTGCTCGCACGCGTTGGCCCTTTCCATGCCAGCGTGGTCCACCGAAGCTTCGGCTTCCAATCGGGAAACCCACTTGACGAGCTGGTAGTAAAAATCGGCGTCGCGAACATGTGCGTACCCGACAGCCTCCAGGGCTATTTGTCAGGCGCCGGCCTCCACGTAGTCGGCCCAGTTGCGGGCGCTTTGCTCGCGACTCAGAGCGTCGGTGCGCTGCTGCTCCATGTCCCACTGGCGGCGCAAATCGGCGATACGCTGCTCCTCCGCCAGGCGGCCGCGCTCCAAAAACTCCTGTTCCTCCGCCATGCGGTCGCGCTGCAACAACTCCTCGATCTCTGCATTGCCATCTAAAGACAGATAGAATGACTCCTCCCTCTGTCTGCGTTCTGGTGAAAACCCGAACACTAGTTCCGGTGGTGACCGCCTCCAGCGTCGCCTACCGCGGACGGGCGAGGGCATGGCGGACGTGGAGAGCGACATCGGGCCGGTGGGGGCTTATGAGGATATGGCAAGTTGGGTCACGGTGACACCGGAGAAGGCCGGGAAGCAGTACTTATAGGTTGAAGGTAGCGCGACGGCCATCGGAATTCAATGCATAATGGCTTAGCGCACCAGCTTGCCGTGGAAAACTAGAGAAACTGAAATTATGGCTGTGTTGTCCCATCCCGTCTGGGTCGCACGCTAACATGGCAGTCAAACGAGTGCGCTCGAATCATCTCCCTCCTTATCAATAATGATTCCACAGATTTAAAAAGCCTGCAACAATTAAAGCGTATATTTTTTTTGCATCAGTTAGTTGCCTTAATTACGGCCGGCTGCATGCAGGCACTCAGAATCGCTCACAGGCAGTACGCGAAGCAGCATGCAACGAGTCGCAGCCCAGGGCACGCATGCAGCCACTTAAATCGCTGGAATTAATTAGTCTTAAACTTCTGCATGTCGTTAATTATTGTCATGCCTTGGTCTTGCTGCTTTGCTCACGGAATTAATTAGGCTTAAACTTCGTCAGAGGTAGGCATTTTTATTCGTGTAGGATCGATAGTGTAGCTTGTCAGTTTCTTCAGAGGTAGGCATTTTTATTCAAAAAACAGCCACTTCGCATCTTGCGTCGCAAATAATACTGCCAGGAGCGCATTTGTAGGCTAGCTAGTGATCGATCATTAACTTGTAAACACTGAGCGAACAGAAATAAGTAACTGTTAATGCATCTCAATGATTCCCAGATCATATACAAATATGTAGCTCGAAAAGCAAAGATCAACCACTTCGGGTCTTGCGTCGCAACTAAAACTAACTAGTACGATTCCCATACATAAGATCAACATGTTAATGCATCTCAATGATTCACAGATCATATACAAATATGTTGCTCCAAAAGCAAAGATCTAGAAAAAACATCTGTTCTTCCTACTAACATGGATGCTTCTCTTGGCCAACATTCAGTGCAGAATAAAAGACAAATTTGTTTATGAAGTCTACAACTCCTCTTGCAAACGTAAGTGGTTTCACCAACAGCTGGAACCATGAGAATGAACCACACATGATGGAGGAACATCCACTACAATATGATTTGGTCTTCTCTCGATCACACCGCGAGACTATTTTCAGAATACAAACTTCAACTTAGGCAAAATGATGCCCATTGTATAATCAGACCAAAGCAATGAAGCACCTAGTGTTGGCCAATAAATTGTACAGTACTACTTTTCTGCAGTCCATGAAGTGACTATCCAATCTTTCTGTGTCTATTTTCAAATGGCACTGCATGCAGTGACTATACTATTCTCTTGTGCAGTTCAACCAAAATTGCGGACACTTTGTTTGTTTGCCAAATAGCAATGGGCAGACATCTCTGTCTGCACAAATATCAAGCAGCTAGTAAACATATACCACACCTTGTATTTTCGGTTTAAACTTGTCTCTTCCGCTTAGCATCTATCATGTTCTGCACTGGACAATCTGATACAGTTATGTTTTGCCCTAGACAATTTCATACTGAATTGATTTGCTGGTTCAGAGCAGAAATATAGCGGCTATTCTTCATCAGACCAAGGATATCCATGTTCGCAGTGATGGAAGAGGTGAAATCGATACAACCGAAATTGAGCGTCCACTCATTGAATCTTGTCCTGCACCTCCAATGTAGGTCCACCCTACCAATAAATTCACATGCAAACCACTAGTATTACTATCTAATGACAGTACAAAAAGAGTAGCAAGATAGTAGCAAACCATGTACCTTCGTAATGAACAACTCATAGTGCCACCAATTGGATATAAAGGTTTGGAAAAAAACATGCTCCTGATGTTGAACTAGTTGGACTTTTTGTGCATTTCCACTAAAATCGAGCATTCCCGTTTGCATAGATATTGAAAGTGTGATTACTCTAAAAGTGGCACTAGTTGAAACATAGACTGACAAATATAATCATTCCAATTTCTTAATGGGAAAAGGTAGCAAGACTGTTTCTAACCACCTATTTGAAGGAATAAATAAAGCAACAACGACTGATGTCAGGAAGGCATACATAGTTTTTTCTGAAAAATTGAGCCATTCCTGACCTTTCCTCTTCTTTTAAGCAAATTTTGTGCAGTTCTACTAAAATAAAATGCCATCACCGCCTTGACAATTCAGTGACACTGTACAAAAGGAAATGACTTAACATTACATCATGATGTCAGGTATGTAGTCGACAGGCATTAGAGACAAACATACAGACCTCCTCCGATAACATAATGAACATTAATTTTAACAAAGGTGTGACTAGCTTTATTGGGATAATTTGAGTGAACTCTACAACTTTTGTTCCTTAATATAAGACGTTTTCTCGGTTCAATTTAAAGTACCCAAACGTCTAGTATTTAGAAAAACAGGTAGTAGTTTTCTTGAGCACATATCTGGGAAAGCTTGACACACTTTATTTATGTCCATACGCTAATGCAACACCATTCGAATACTACAAATATACACTAATCCAGTGGCTAGTGCAACAGTAGAGTAGTTAGTTTATTACAGGGTACAGTACAATGGTTTTACTGAACAGATTTCAATAAACTCTAGCACTGGAAGGTTTCTATAAGAATTAACAATACAAAATGTAAAGGTAAGAAGTTTCAGCATTGGTATACTAGCTGTGCATGAGCATTAAACCAAATACAAAAGTCTGAAGGTAACTAGCATTATTAACTAATGACAGTATAAAAAATTGCAAACCATGTACCTCCAAGGTAAATATCATTTCGATCTCGGGGGGACCTTAAAAATTGCTATCCCAATCTTGATAATTGATCAAACATAAAAACTTGATTGAACGAATCAAGAGAACAACCGGAGGAGGAGGCGCCCACTCTTGACCTTTCCTCTTGTCTTCATAATTGTCTATGCAGTTTAACCAAAATAAAATGACATCAGCGCCTTGGCATTTTGGTGACACTGTACAAAAAAATTAACTTATCTCATGAAAGTGAGGTATGTAATCTATAAGCATTAACAGTGCAAAAATCTGAAGGTAGTAACAAGTTTCATCATTGGTATACTGGCTGTGCAACAACATTAGAATGCCTTAGCTAAAAAATCTTTAATACATCCACAATCAACAGCTAACCCTGAAATAATCCAGTGACATTAAATGGCATTGCTTAAATTTATCGATGGCATTAGACTGAGAGCGGTATTAGTTAAATGTGGCATCACTTTAGCAGTAGCATTGCTTGACTTGACTGCTGGCGTTATACTAACAGCAAAAAAAGTGGCAATAAGGGCATGGGAGACCCATTCGGACAGTGGGCGCACCAGTACGATGTACCTCCACGGACGCAGAGTGGTGAGGGAGGTATGGTTGCCCAGAGCAACAAATATCCAAGCAACATATGTGGATTACGTCCCATTTTTGTTCTCTTTAGCCACCTTTTTCCTATGCAAGGACAACAAACCGATCGACCTAGTCATTCTTTATTGTGTTGTCATGCCTTTCTACCCTTCTTCAACCAAGAGACACGAGACTCGTTCCTTAGATACTGATTTCCCCTTTTCAACCTAGATGCGGGTTCGATGCCTACTCTCTTGGACAGTATAGTCTCCCTTCCTTTCCTTATTCAACCCAGACATGGATTAGTCTGCATGAAGTAGGGTTTCCTTTAATAGTGCAAATTATGGTTTTCGTCTGCGTGGCCAGCAGAGCAGAGGATAGCAAATTGGGAAGATGGTGGAGTGGAAAAAGATCCACATGCAACGATGTGGCAAATGGGGCAATAGAACAAGGTTATGGTTCGAAAAGAGGTACCATACCTGAGGGTCGGCGGGAAGTGGCTCCGCTCGTGGTCGTCGTCCTCCGCACACACTACGGCAGCGAGCTTGGGGGCGGAGGCCATCCCGCGCGAGCGCTAGGTCTGAGAGGACGGCCTTGTCGTCAGTGCGTGACCTTGCTCGCCGCCGACGAGTGCGTCAACGCTGCACGTCCTTTTCTTCCCCGACGGATCTGTGACTACCGGCGAGGAGGGAGAGAGGGGCCATCTTTTTTAGATTTGGAGAGAGGGTGGTAGTGTGAGAAGCAAGTGAGCAGCCCTTAGCAAGAAAGCCCTCAAGCTCCAGCCTATATATCTTTTTTATACTACTAGCACTGGAGGTAGAGTAGTGGTAGCGTAGTTTATATTTTCTCTTCGTACAGTACTAGTTAGTCATGCTTCAAAACTGATCGGCACACCATTAAAAAAATAAAGGTCGATAACTAATGCGGCACCTCGGGCCAACGCGACCAGATCACATTTTGCACAAGAAATTACACACCATGTTTCGTTGACATGTGGTCCCGTTCCAACATATCAGTGAGACGGCGGCGAGTAGTAGGAGTATTTCCGAACGGACGTGTAGGCCGGGGCGCCTCTTCGTGAACCGTGGCAAACTCGCAACCGTCCACCGACTCTTCGCCTTTCCCTCTCGATTTGGAACTGATGTCGCATGCTCTTCCTGTCCCTCCTCCATTTTCCTTCAGCCCTTCACCCTTTCTTCTGCCATTGTTCGATCGTCTTCTCCATGGAGGGAACAGGCCAGAAACGACCCAGTTATTCTTGCCCCGATATGAAAGATGACGTGGTGGAGGAACCCATTGATCGGTGCGACATCATCACCTCGGCTAGCATGGCAGGTTCGTTCAAGCCCATTCTCGACTCAACTAATAACATCATTACAAAGAACCCAAGAGTCAAGGAGCAGTTTGATCTCCCATATCTTCTTCGCCATGACCCTGATGACTGGCGCCGGCACGACGGAGGCCTCGCCCTGTGCCAGTTGATGCTGCTTGATAATGACACGTATGATGTTAAGATTCCATCGCTTGAGGGCAAGGCTTGGGCGGGCGCAAATGGAGATTGGGTTGTTTATATTGGGTCCAACTGCAAGTGGGAACTTGTGAATGTGTACACTCGTGACCGGGTTACACTTCCAAAAATCTCAGCACACTGCCCATAGGTTGAGCACACCGGTATTGTACGCATGTTCAAATACGATCATGGTGACTGTCTTCTACGGAAGATAGCAATTTGTCGAGTTCCCGACCGCTCTTGGAATTACAACAACTATCAAGTTGTTGCTATCTTCGACAAGCTTGTTGCCGTCCTTCGTGGTTCGACTCGATGGATATTGCTCAAAAATCAGTTTCTGTACACGGATGAGTACTGTGATGCAATTCAATACGAGGGCCTTGTGTTTGCTGCCACCACTCATCGCACTGTTTTTGCATGGGATCCTCGTAGTTTCGGTACATTTGTCTTCCACCGTAATTATAATTGTTTCATCCACATGCATGCGGGTTAGCAAGTTTCCCTTTACTAATTAACCTTCTTCTTGTGTTTCCAAGGTCCTGTGAACATACCACCACCTATACTTGAAAATTTTTATAACCAAGGGGGAGATGACGATAGTGATGATCATGAGCATGATGACGAGCAGAACCCATATACTCGGTGGCGCCTGGAAACTAATTCCGATGGATCACCTCTTCTTGTGTGTACACAACCCACTGATGATGTTACTGCGAAGGAAGCAGGTGTAGTCTCCCATGGTCGCACTCTCCGGACCTATTCCAACACCCGTTGCATGGTATTCGAGATGGATACTAGTGTGCTAGCGCCAACTCCTTCTCCCTGATACAGAATTGATATTCTTGGAGAAAAATTGATCTTCCTTGGACAAAACTATCCGATGATGGTGAAAGGCGATCCAACTGTTGTTGACACAATGTTAACAGTACCATTTACGAGAAGCAACTGTGTCTATACCTCGGACATTTGGGTGGTTCCCTACCCTGGTACTGATATAGTAGGCTGCTTCAGCCTGGATGATCAGTCCTGCGTTGGTTTCCAGATCGACAATCGATGGCCCATCCCAGAGAATCACTTGTGGTTCAAAGCAAGCGTTTCCAACGCCGAGGAATGGTTGAGTTGAATTTCATTTCATTGCTTGTTATTTGTTGTGTGGTGAAAACTTTAGTATTTATAATGTATCCTCATTGTTGATGTGGGTTGATGACCTGTTGTATGTAATAAAATGATATGCCTGTGACAAACTTACTAAATTTATGAATGGCTTTCGAGTCGCTTCTCTGAGTGAGTGGTGCAACGAGGCAATTTTTTCCGAATACATAATTGTATGTGCATTGCAACAGGTTATCGGATAAGGCCAATCAACAATAGTAGTACACTATTTGTACTAGCTTCACATGCTTCGCGCGTCGGGCGGGTATTTTTACTGTAGCCATATGTTAATGTGTTCACTGTACGTAACCAGCACCTCGAATCCTCGATACTAGTACTATATAGTAGGAGTAAGTAGTAGGAGTAGTAGGATGGCATGGGCCAGAACAAGCATTCACGTCCAGGAGTACGACACACGCCACAACCACGACATCCATCTGACACAATATTATTTCTTGGAGTCCGTGCTAGAGAAATCTCTTCAACCTCGTCGTTTCTCTAACTTCAGCCATCGCGCGGCGGGCAAGGTGGGGGTTTGCCGATAGTCGGTTTCCTTAACTGTGGTCCCACTTGTAAGGCCAAATCCAACGCACGACCCCAAACGGACCTCCATTTTGCACGAACTCCAACGATAATTTTGACTAGAAAAGCAATACCAAAGAAAACAAGAACCACAAGAATACATTTTACTACTCCTATAAGTTGGATTAGTGCCTTCTCGATGCATTCATTGTTGATCTGCAAAGGCTCGATCTTGCATGCTTCTTTCTTCTTCGAGTGTAAAGAAGTAGACGCTGCTTCCTCGCATCTAGTCTCATGTCTAGCCTCTATTCTAGAAGGAGTATCAACAAGTGCACTAATCTCATCTATAGCCTCTGTGCTAGCTAAAAGTGATAGAACATCTACTAAATTGCGCTCTATCAATATATGGATGTACTCTTCTTCCCAATACAAAAACTTGCATCCATTCTACTCCCTCTGTTGCACAATACATGCCTTCTATTTATCAAAATATATATGTATCTAGACATGTTTTAGTATATAGGTACATCCATTTTTGGACAAATGGAAGTCAAGTATTTTGGAACGGAGGGAGTACACAATAAATTTTTTAAGTTAGCACAACTAGTCTAATCTGAGAGCACAACCGAAGATTTGGTCGGGTTCTTCCTCCTTTTGCCGACACGTGGGACATCCAGCATCCAGGTCGTGTCATGAAAGAAAATAGAGTGGTAGTTGAAGCCACGAGATGTGCATCTTGGGTTAAACTGTAAATAGAATCTTACTACTCTTGAGTAACTCCAAAAGCGGCCACCGAAGTTCTTTATTGGATTTGTTTTTCATCACCAGCACGTCGAGGTGAAAGATGTGTAGGTTCAGTGGGTCCTCTTGCGTTTTCACTGACATGTGGGGCCGCATGTGAGCAAACAGACAATGGGCTCCACGCGTCCGCTGGCTGGCTGAGAAGAGATATAGAGGAGGGCTGAGCACGGACTACAGGAAATTTGTTCTACGTACCTCGATATAGGCTCGATATAGTGGGGTGGCATGGGCAGCATTCACGTCTAGCAGTACGGCACACGCCACCCACACGAGTCCCATCCGACACCAATTTTCTTTGAGTCCGTGCTATAGCCATCTCTTCTCCCTCCTGTTTTCTTAACCATCGCGCGGTGGGCGGGGTGGGGGTTTGCCGATAGTCGGTTTGCTCAACTGCGGTCCCTCTTGTAAGTGAAAATGCAACACCGCACGCATTCCCGCTTGAGCGCGTGCTGGACCAACCGTGTGGGGGTGCGACGCGAACACGGCAGGATTTTCCTTTTGAACTCGTAACTTGTAAAATTTGGTTATGCTCCATGGCGCAACCGATAGATAGAAAGTAAGGATTTTGCCTAGAGTAATGAGAAGTTTGGTTCTGGCGCCGTTCATGCATGGAGTACGTACGAAAATTATGAAGTTGATGCGAAAGGTAAGATAATTATTGTAGTATCATATACTACTACATGGATTTGACGGAAAGATAAAAATACATATGGATCCATCAACGACATCCTCACGCCCTAGTGCGCCGGGTTACCAACCGACGTGTGAGGAGCAGCGGCGTTGGTGGCAAGCTCAACGTGCTTCTGAACAGTGCCGTCCAAGGATGCCCTGCGGTCCAAGAAGGCCAGCGTCCTATCGTCATCCTCTTGCATGTAATAGTCCTTGTGGACGATTTGTGCGTAGACGTGGGTGATTATGTCGATGGTGTCTTGTTGCGCCAGGCGCTGCACGGCGAGCGCGACCTCGAGGTGGACATTCTTCGGTGCGACGGTGGGCAGTCGCAGGGCCACCAGTGCGTTGAAGAGGATGTCACCATAGTGGCCGTTGAGGGTGGCGGGCATCACAGAGCCTGGGCGCATCGGCTAGAGGCTTACGTCAAAGTCGTCCGCAAGCTTCTTGACGACAGTGAACTTGTCGAGGAAACCGACGAGGACCTCGTCGAACAAGGAGACGAAGCTGTCGTCCAAGCGGCCCCTCACCCTCGAGGCCTCAAGAAATACTACCTGGAGACGTTCCTCGGTGCCGGGCCGCAGGCCGGCGTCGTGGACCATCTGGCACAGCCGGCTGATGCTCGCGCTCATCGCCTCCATGGGTCTAGCTTAGCTTCTAGTCAACTGATCTTGCGATTCGAGTGATCACTCTTGCCCTTAGTTAGCGTGCGTAGGTGCGTAGGATTTCGTACTACTCCTCGGCCCTCTACTGCACTTGCCTTTGGCTGTATGATAGGTGGGCCAGCCACCCCCTGGGCCCGCGTGTCATTCACCCAAAGGTAGTTGTCGTAAGTCAATGAAGCTGCGTCCCCCTCCGTGCTGGTGCAGTATAGTCATCTCACCGGACCTCTAGTTGGGGTCAAACGAGAGAAGTTTGATGTTTACTGGTTTATTGGTCCCCTTTGCATTTTGCGCCAAGTTTTGACCTTTGATTTAACTAATAAAATGTTAATGCATGTAAACAAAAATGTTGTGTAAGTCACCTTACGAAAACCAAATAATCCCAAAATACTTAGGCACAGTGCATTAACTCCCCCCTTGTTTCTTATTTCGTGACATATCAACCAATGACAGATGTGGGCCATGCATGCTTTCAATGACTTGAGACTACCAAATATGACATGCAGTGTTTAGTTCATTGCATGTAATCCTATTAGTACTCTAGTTAGCAAAAAAGCATTAAGTTCTCTCGCCGATAGGAATAAAACACCATGTATTTATTTACAGAGGGAGTAGTACATTTTTTGTGACATGCATTACTAGATATTGCTAGTCAAATACTAAAATCCAGATGGACATGGTAGTACTCCTAAATCCAGACGGTGGTGCTCCTAGTACTAGTAGTAGTAGTACTACCAATGTAGTAGTAGGAGTACTAGCACTGTACTACCCGTTGGTCAAATTATTACGTGCTGCTCCTCACAGTGAAGTGACAAGACCCTGCGCCGGAGATGACACCTGAGTATAGGAGCCGTGTTCGGCATACCATAGTCAGCCTCACCGTCTGTAGTCACTATCATCATGGCTGTAGAGCTAGCCTGCTTACAACTAGCCCTATTCGACATAATTTCCCGTGTGTAGATGCCCGTGCATTGCACGGAACACCAAGATTGGGGGTGGACGGCTCCGGCAGCGGCCATCGCGTCAGATTTTTCCACGGCCTTCTAGATGTGGTGGGGAGGAGATAAGGCTGATTGTGAGAGAAAAGGAGTTGTTTGTAAATAGGGAACAAGTGCGGGCATCTTTTTGCAAAAATGGAGAAGCTTGGTTTTTATGCGTCAGATCTAGATACGACGGCTATTGGTGAAAGATGGGAGGTAGAACATCATCACCAACTCAGGACCTATTTGATTCACAGGATTTTGAAAACGCAGGAATAGGACATGGCAATATTACAAGTTTCAAACTGATATTACAAATGTTAGGAGTAATGTTGCACCTACGAAGAGGGAATTACTAGGAAGTTTACGTAAGAACTTTCATTACTTTAGGTGGATGCAGCATTATCGTACAAACTAAAATCCACCACCCTGACAAGTCACTAATGGGCTAATAAGTTTTCGAGTCTCTGACCACTTGATGTTTCAAAAACAAATTCAACTTCTGCGGAGACTTTGTCATTTAGGCTTAGACGCTTGCGGTGATCAGCACGCCATTCATTGTTGCGCCAGAGAACGCCAAACCTCATTACCTTGAGCACACTTGCCTCTAGAACAAAGAACCTGGCCAATTTAATCTCAGATGTGTTGCCTCGGTAGTCGATCAAATCAATTTCTGTAAGATGGAGATCATGGCATTTGATGAGATTGTTATAGTGCAGCACATTTTTCACTTTCGGGTCTTTTTTTATCTGCAAAAGAAGAGAACATATTAGAGCAGCTGGCTGCAAAAGATTGCCATGTCATCAAGAGGTACCAATATCATTCGCTCATATGATAGGGTTGGCTGGCTAGTGATATTTTTTCACTAAAAAATTGGAAGAGTAAACTAGGACGGAGGTAGTACTTGCTCTTAGGGTAACCATAGAGTTACTGGAGTAGTCTAAGTTACTTTCCACCATGACTAGCCTAGGCTACTATAGTAGTACAACATAAAAATGATGCAGGTGATCACGTGAGAAAAAATACTAAAAACATTTCTTTCAGTGCAGTGCGTAGATGCAGTTTTGAACACTACACTTGTTTGGGAAAATTACGAAAAAAATTGAGCTACGTTGTGACTACCGTTTACTTATAGGAAAGAAGTTTCACCTCGATGAGTAGCTTCTCCATGCACGGAAATCATGTAAGGAATCCAACAACTTGATCCAGATTGGGGACGATAGATTTTAGTGCTAAGATCTTCACTGTGCGCATGGACTGGGTCAAGCTTGTGGGAATCATTTTCTGGAAGACGGTCGTAAATACATCAAGAAGAAATTAAAAAATGTGAATTTCAAGAAGACGGAGAAGAAGATGAGTGATGTACCTAAAGGATTACGGATCCAATAAAGAGTTCAGAGAATTTGGTAGACGAGTATACCAACACTGTCAATTTCGGCGCGTCAATGACCCTGATTTTTGTTGGACCTTCTAGATCTGATACAAGCAATCTCTCAAGGAAAGACGCATTCTCAATGACCATACCGTGGAACAGCTAGAGTGATCTCTTCCCAATTGATGTCTTGTTGCGGGGCCAGCAAGACACATAAATCCATCGGAGATTCGTCGAGGCGATGTGGAGGCTGATGAACCCGTGGATCTGCTCAAGACGAAGGTACTCGAGCGTAGTACAGCTACGGAGCAGGTGCTCCATAGCCTTCTTTGAGATGACAAGGTCGAAGAGGTCGAGCTACTTGAGTTGAGGGAGAAGAAGGGTGGGCGCGGCATTAATCTAGGGAAGATAGCAGGAGCTAAAGCTGGCGCGGTGCATCGTTGGCGTGAGGCAAAGCGCAGATGGCGGCAGAGAGCGACATCGTCCAGCTTCAAAGCTGAGCTCCTCGAGCTGATCTAGGGTGGGGGATAAGAACCACTCGTCGAACTTGGGTTGGACCTTACAGTTGGTACTGAACATGCGGATGTCAAGGCGTCTGGCTGGACCAGGGTTCGATGAACGGATCTTGGAGACTGCGGCCATGCGTTTGCATTCCCCGTCGCAGAGGCAGCTGTCGACGGGGAGGTTGAGGGGGCCGCAGCGCTAGAGGGGGCGCCACCACCGGGAGAGCAGGGCGGTCCGCACGACAGATTTTGTGGGGAGGAGGCCAATGATGATGAACAGCATGTCGTCGGGGAGGCTGCTGATGAAATCCAGGCTCGCCAGATGCGGTTTTGGCTCGAGCCGCCTCCGCTTGTTGGCTGCCTCGCCGTCCATCTCAACCGGCGGCGACGCCAGTGTACACGTGTGCTGGTGTGTGTTGTGTGCTGGGTGTGCGCGAGTGCGTCCTTCTGTGCATGCCGCCATGCAGTGGTGAATTGTGCGCGAGTGCGTCCTTTGCGCACAAGAAGTTTGTCCTCAATGCGCCCTCAATTTACTAGCATGTGGGGTGCTACCCCGAGTGGTTTCAACTTTGTTTACTTCACCGCGTGTCAGATGGGCCTCTAGTTTACTTATTTTCACCCACTGCCACATGGGCCAGCACACAAAGATACAGAACACGAGCTGACAAGGTAGCATGACCGGTCAACTAAACAATATACAGAGCTATACGCTGACACAGTGAGCGTATAATCCGTGGGTATAGAGGGTTCGAGTGAGAGGGGAGGCCCGTGAGAGATAGCAGAGAGAGAGAGAGAGAGAGAGAGCTACTCCCTCCGTTCGATAATGTAGTTCGAACATTTTTTAAGTCAAACTTTTGAAACTTTGACCAAGTTTATAAACAAATTACGTATATCTACAATACCAAAGATAAATGATAGTATGAAGTAAGTACATTTTGTGATGAATCTAATGATCGTTCCAGATGTAAATGTTTTTCTCCACATATACCTGGTCAAACTTTTCTGAGGTTTGACTTTTCAAAACATCCATATGCTTATGGACGTGACAGAGTCCCTAACTAGAGAGAGAGAGAGAGAGTGAAAAAAGTGTGCGTGCGTGTGTGAAAGAGACATGGACAACACATGATACAAGTAGAGAAAAGGCGTGCGTGTCTTATGCAAACATATCACACATGCATCTTCGACAACGGAGGCAAGGTGAGGAGATAGTGTGTGGTTGTTTGGAACTGAGAGAGCAAGACCCCTAGCACGTGGCCAAGAGGGGTCTCGCAAACAAGGGAGAGAGGTCGAGAGAGACGTACAGAGAAAATGCAAACATGGGGAGGAGAGAGTGTATGTTTGTCATAGAGAGATCCCCTGGAGATCGCGATGGGACTACATGGGTGGGAGATCGAGTGACAAGGTGTGTGCACAATAGAAGATGCCCCGAGAGATATCGAGATAGACGTATGGATGCAAGGAGACAATATGTGTGTTCCTGATGGCTAGTAAGAGATAATCATACTTAGGAGGGGGGAGTGCTTGCGCCTATGATGGAGTGAGGGATTATGGTACTTAGGGGGGTGCGTGTCACATGTAGAGAGAACAAGGGCGGAGAGTGTTGGATGGGTCTATATGTATAGCGCGAGTGAGACATGTGTATGTGTGAACCATGGAGATATAAGGCCAGTTTGGCTTGTGTCCTGAGCATCTTTTGCCTGGCCTCGGGTTGTGGCTGGATTTCATGCACGCTTGTTTGGTTGCTACCCTGTGAAAAAGAAAGCCCACCTGGCCTGGGTTCCCTTGCACTTTAATTAGCCTGGCTGAACTCCAGACACTACAAGTAGCCTGGCCCAGGCGACCAATTTCGAACGCCTGGCCATGCCTAGTCGTGTGGCCACGAGGTTAACAGCAACGTGGATGGATATTAGCATTAAATAATTGATGCATGGATTGATTGATGGGACATTGATGCTTTGCCTGGCCCAGGCATGAACCAAACGCTTCATCACCACACAAGCCTGGCCAGGGAGAAATATTTTACATCTCACGTCCACAGCAGGCAGTACCGACCATCAAGGCATGAGGGTCAGGTCATGAACCAAACTGACCAATAAAGTTTGAGAGAGATTGAGGATCCCCGATAAGGCTGAGTGGTGCGTCAGATAGCTGAGAGGGGGAAAGAGATATTCCATCCGCTCGATAATGCAGTGCATGTAAATTTTTTAGAAGTCAAACTTTGGAAACTTTGATCAGGTTTACGCAAATGTTATTTATATCTACAATACCAAAGATACATCATACGAAACTACATCTCATGGTGAATCTAATGGTATATGTTTCCCGTACTAGATGTAATTCTTTTTCTCCACATACATGGTCAAACTTTGTGATGTTTGACTTTTCAATAAATCTATATGCTATGGACCGAGGAGAGTGCCTCAGTCGAGACAGATCAAGTGCGTGTGAAGGAGAATGAGTAATTGTGCAAAAAGAGTATGTGTGTGAAAGAGAAAGTTACAACAAACGATAAATTAGAGAGAGTATGTGTTTTTTCGTTTCTTATGCGAACATATCACACATGCATCTCTGAGATGGAAAAGTGAGGCAAGGAGATACACGAAGATAGCTAGTGTGCGATTGTTTGCAACGGAGAGAGACACCCCTGTAGCACATGTCCAATAGAGGTCTGGCCAACAAGGAATAAAGGTCGAGAGGGACACATGGATGGCATGGACGCATGGGGAGGGAGAGAGGGTGTGTTTGTGATAGAGAGATCCCGTCGAGATCGTGAAGGGACTATATGGGTGGAAGATCGAGGGAGTGTGTGCGCGATAGAAAGATGCCCCGATAGAAATCAAGATAGACCATGCACATGTTTGTGATGGAGACTAAGATTAGCTAGTCATATACATATAGGGGGTGACTGCGTGTGCCTACAATTGAGTGAGAGACCATCATACTTGGCTAGCTGGGCATGAGATTGTGTGTGCGCGTGTGTGAGATGGAGAGAGAACAAGGGGGAGAGATAGAGTTTTAGATGGGCCTATCGAGTGCGAGTGAGATATGCATGTGTATGTGTGACCCAGGTGGATGGAGAGTTTGAGAGAGGGGGGGAAGAGCTCCGAGACGACATAGAGGTGCGTGAGAGAGTTACGGGCAAAGAGCCAAGGAATTAGTGTGCGTACGATGAGTGCACCCAAGATATCTAGCTTGGACTAGTTAGAGTATCATACATAGTGTGCGAGAGAGACCTATATATTGTGTATATATGCATGTGAACTAGAAAGACCCCCCCCCCACACACACACACAAAGAGAGAGAGAGATGGAGAGAAAGGGAGAGGGACCAACAAGGTTTTTGTGTCGGATGCGTGTGACAGAATTGAAGATTGTCGGCGAGAGAGAGAGAGAGAGAGACAGAGAACAGCAGTCCGGGAGAGGGAGAGGTCGCGTTTTATGCATCAAAGACTGATATAAACCATGTTTCGATATTGTCGGATTCGGGGGTTTTGGCAGACCCTTAAGGTTCGAACACTGGGGTGCGCGCGGAGATCACGCCCTCAACCTCTCCGTCTCGCAAGGATCTAAACTACTGAAAGAAATGCACAAGACACACAAGATTTATACTGGTTCGGGCCACCGTTGTGGTGTAATACCCTACTCCAGTGTGTGGTTGGTGGATTGCCTCCTTGGGCTGGTGATGATGAACAATACAAGGAAGAACAGCCTCGCGAGGGTCTGTTCTTGGCTAGGGTGATGAACTGCTAGGAGGAGCTCAGTCACCTTCCTCTTTCTCTCTCTCTCTCTCTGCTTCCTACCAATCTAAAGTTGATCGAACCCCTTGCCATGTGGGTGGCTGGTCCTATTTATAGAGGCCCTGGTCCTCTTCCCAAATATTGAGTGGGAAGGGAGCCAACAATGGCGGGCTAATTTGAAGGGGGACAGCGAGTACACTTATCCTGACAAAAGAAGTCTCCGCCTGCCAAAGGCTCTGGTGATGACGCCGTACTGGGCTCCATGGTGACCCCCGTCTCGTAGTCCTCCTGGTCTTGGTCTCGTTGCACCAAGATGGCAACCTTTGCCCGATGCCTCGGTACCCCGCGGCTGCGCTTGCCCCCTTTTCACCAAAGGGGAAAGAAGGACACTGCGCGCACTGGCGCCCGCCTGGCATCCTGAGTCGTCATGGCTTACGTCATGGGCACCTCGCGAGGTACCCTGCCTTGAACTCTCTACCTCCTCGCAAGCCAGCCTGATGAGGCTGCGCCTGAGGATGCACCGTGTCGTCCGCCTCGCGAGGCTTGCCCCCTCGCGAGGGTCTTGAGTCTTGTGTTGATGAAGATGGGCCGCGCTGGGCCCCCATTTGAGCCACGCCGCAGGCCGCAGGCAGGCAAGTCTGGGGACCCCCGTTCCCAGAACGCCGATAGATATAAACTTGTATTTAAATATTTAAAATGGAGAACATGTTGTCTGCAATCCACACATGAACGGATATATGCATATATCAAACAAGTTCATTAATTTGACTTTCAACATGTTCATGGAGGACTACAATACTGTACAACATGCTACTCGAATTGAGGTGTTCAATTTTGGATTTAGTTGACTATTTTGACCTACTGAACGAGCTATTTCATTGAATCTAGATATTTCATTTTGGTTTTGATTCACGTTTTTGAGTGGGTCAACTATTTGTCATATAGTAAATCACTAGCAACGAGCATGTAAAAACACATTACTCCCGAGCATCATCTCTCCATCTAAAAAAGAAGTGGCAAGCTAATATTTCAAAATTTGATCCGAATCGACTTGGTAAGGTAGACGTGGATGCTCGTTCTCCCAAAATTTGAACGAACCATTAAACATCCTCTCTGCTCGGTGGAATTCGCCCGAGCAAATAAATGGGAGACGCGAAATTACCGTCCTATGTGGGACACATATCAATTGGCCAGTTGTACATCGAGGGTAGGTTCGTAACTTCATCCAAGCGCGCCTTCTCCTCGGCCGAAATGACATGTGCCGAATAATCCATAAACCATGGTCGGCAAAACACGCTCTCCTCGCCCGAAATAGCTCGCGCCCACTATTTCAAAACACGCTCTCCTCGCCTGAAATCGCTCGCGCCCACTATAGTTCAAAACACACCCTCCTCGCCGAAATCGCTCCCGCCCACTATTTATGGAGAAGCAAAGTTACTCTACTATCCCCGACCCTTAGTACATAGACCCAAGCCGAGAAGCCTATAGGCAAGGGTAGAACTGTAACTTCCCCTCACATTTCAGACAAATGCGTCCGTAAGACATGCTTCCACTCCCCTCCCAATTCCCGCGCGCCCACCCCCATTCATACCTCGTGGGCGCCAAATCACCTTCTCCCCGGGAAGCTCCCTTCTCCCGAGCCACGAAACCTCAGCCCCACCTCCATGGTGCCCCCCACCGCACCAATTTCACAGCCGCCCTCCTCCCTAATGCCGGAGACGTTGTCCATTTGCCGTCGTGCACTGGGTCATGTGCCTCTTACTCCGTGCTGCTGGTGCTGCCTCAACGACGACCACATGAACCGTACCGGAGCCGATTCACCCCCGCTGTTGTTCACGGCGCCGGAGCGGCTCCAACTTCGGATCTGTCCAGAGTCCTGGCGCTGCTTCTGTGTAGCCGTTGACCATCGCGACATCGCTCTTTCCCTGCCGCCGGTCGCCACCGCAACCGCGCCGGCCTCACCGACTCGGCAGTTGGACCTGCCTACTTCACCATGCCACCAGATTGGTCGCACCCTCATCTCAAAGCACTTTATTTAGGCGTCAGTTGTCTGAATTTTTATTCTGGGCCAATCGATTCCCAATGGGAAGCGGCACCCCTCGAGGCGGTGGAGCTCCTAGGCTGCCGGTTGGCTGGTGTCTAACGTAAGGGTGCGGGGCCGCAAGTTCGCCGCGGAAGCAACGCTTAGATGGCTATCTTTTGGAGTTGCGTGGGTTGAAGGTACTGCCGCTGCCGGATCTGGATGATGGGGAGTCTTTGTGGATTAGCCAGT
Source organism: Triticum aestivum (assembly GCF_018294505.1). Classification (NCBI taxonomy): domain Eukaryota; kingdom Viridiplantae; phylum Streptophyta; class Magnoliopsida; order Poales; family Poaceae; genus Triticum; species Triticum aestivum. Next base: position 609,765,819 of record NC_057797.1, read on the forward strand.
GGGCGGCGAAACCACGATAGTGCAGTGGGGCGGGGAGCGGGGTTTTGGCCGGGGCCACAGACGGCGGAGGCAGGCTACTCTGCCGTTGGTCACTGGCTCTTTGGGGAAGATTCCGAAGAGTGTCAGCCGGGAGGCACAAGATGGTCAGCCATCCAGCGTAGATCAGACAGTACCAAAATGAAATAAAATTGTGTGACCCCAATTTAGTCTTTAGTCAACAGACGCGTGACCACTCTCGTACCTTGCTGTTGATCTCTTAGTGTATTTCTTCAGATCAAAGAGATATGCCGTTCTTAACATTATGCGTTATCTGCATCTTCAGACACACCGTCTTCCAACTCACTGCAGCTGCTCCAACAAGGGAAGCATACACCATAAGGGAGCTATAGTCCCCACTCAACAGTTCCCTGCATCGAATGCACATGCCCGACATGGACAACCACAACAACTGCAGGGCCATCGACAAGTTAGCACATGATGCTCACTCCTATGGATGGCAGCCAGATAGGTTGTACCCTCATCTTACTTGTGTGCAACATTTATGGCTTTGTTATTCATCTAAGCATGGAAAATAGATCATCACATTTCACTGTATATTCATGCTGATCTCTTACGGGTCTTGTTCAGGAGTTAACGATGTTCCATAGTTCAGCTAAGATACTTGTTCTTTAGGTAACGATGTTCCATAGTTATCATCCATCAGCCAATGCTATCCCACAGGATTATAGTATTATACCACTTCTAGTATTACCTATGTTGTTCTTTAATACTTTTGTGTGCCATCTAGTTAATCTTGAGTACAAATGATACATATTCTATAGCTTTCATCTGTGTTCTCCCTTTAGTTTATGAGACCTGTTGCTGCTAGTTAACCCCAATCCTACTATTTATGTCGTCTCCTACAGGCACTCATTACATAAATCTAACTACTAGTTGTCTTCCATGCATGTCAGATATAATTGCACACACTGATATATCCACAAGAACCTCACGGAGCAATGTAAAGGCCAATAAACTTTATATCAATGATACCCAATATGATGGAACATGTAAAGGAAGTTCTTCAGAAGACTTGCAGAAAGATGATGAATCCCCTTCACCCCACAAGGTCCTTGCTCTAACTTGGCATGTGATATGGGTACAACATGCATATAATGTCCGGGAGTGTATCTACTCTGTTGCAATGCCATGTGCTTAGCATGGTGATCATGCATGTAAATATGTCATGCCTTCTTGTTTTTCAGTACCTATTCCATTCATGGTAACATGTTTTCAAATTCAAATACTGTCATTCTACTCTATGGCAATGGCATCTGCTTAATTTGGACATCATGCTTCTGAATATCTTATGCATTGTTATTCATCAGTATGTACTTCATCTGTCTACCATACCATGTTTTTTTACATTGAAGTATTGTTCTAGTGCTCTGTTGCAATGCCATCTTATTTTCCCAATCATACATGTGTATGTTGCCTTAGTTATTTCTGTACGTATTCCGCTAGCATACAGTTTTACAATCAACTAGTGTTTTTTTGCTGTGTTGTCCTGTCGTATCCCTAGCTCTTACACCACACTCCCTCCGTCTAGATTACATGTTGCCGAAATGGATAAAAAGGGATGTATCTAGAACTGAAATATGCCTAGACCCATCTATTTTTTTACGGATGTAGGGAATACATGTCAATATGTCATGCCTTTCTATTCTTCAGTGCCTATTCCATCTCTCTACTGTCGCATGTTTTATAATTAAAGCACCATTATTCTATACAAGGCATGCAAGGGGAAGACAACTATGTTAGAATCTGAAGGGTTACAAACAAGGCCTTTGCAAAAGATCCAAACGCCATGAGATAATAAACCAACTCTAGTTTTTATAGATACTGCTCTAGCACGGAGAAACCCAACTCCTACTGATAATAAGCAGATTCCAGTGTTCAAAGAACTAGTCCGCTCCAATCCGGCAAAAGTATATCAACTCAATTCTAAGAAGCGTGTGCGTATCCTTGCATCATGAAATTTTATAGCATGCTGATCATATTTTCTACATGTTTCTTACCCATCTCTCTTTTAGAAAATAAGCTTAACAGATAGAAGAATTTCTGCAATGGTATCGTTTATGAGGAAAGATTCTTGCAGGAATTCTCTGTGCTCCAATGTAGATGTAAGTACCTGTTGTATATCACTATATTTTTACATGAGCATGTATTTTGTTAATCGGCGTGAATCCAACCTTTATCTGATCTAAATTTAGTTGTAGCAAAATGTATGATTAAAGGCCACAATGTTGATTTTTGCAAGGAAAATTGTCTGGTAGTTTTGCATCCTGAGCTGCATGAGTGTACTATCTCATATCAGTGGGTTTGAATACTTTGGTTCTGTAGTGGGTTCTTCAGTGTTTTTTTACTATGTTGTCATGTCGTATCCCTAGCTCTTACATCATACTCCCTCTGTCCGGATTAAATGTCACATAAATGGATAAAACTGGATGTATCTAGAACTGAAATACGCCTAGACCCATCCATTTATTTCCGGATGGAGGGAATACATGTCAATATGTCATGCCTTTCTATTCTTCAGTACCTATTCCATCTCTGCTGTAGCATGTTTTATAATTGAATCACCATTCTTCTATATAAGGCATGCAAGGGGAAGACGGCTATGTTAGAATCTGAAGGGTTACAAACCAGGTCTTTGCAAAAGATCCAAATGCCAGGAGATAATAAATGAACTCCATTTTTCGTAGATATTGCTCCAGCACAGAGAAACCCAACTCCCACTAATAATAAGCAGATTCCAATGGCCAAAGAACTAGTCCGCTCCAGTCCAGCAAAAGAATGTCAACTCCATTCTAAGAAGTGTGTGCGTATCCTCGCATCATGAAATTTTATAGCATTCTGATCATATTTTCTACATGTTTCTTACCCATCTCTGTCGGATTTCGGGTTCTGGCAGACCCTTGAGGTTCGAACACTGGGGTGCGCGCGGAGATTTCGCCTTCTACCTACCTGCACCCCTCCGCCTCGCTAAGATCAAAGCTATGGAAAGAACAGCACAAAAGACACAGGGTTTATACTGGTTCGGGCCACCGTTGTGGTGTAATGCCCTACTCCAGTGTGTGGTGTGGTGGATTGCCTCTTGGGCTGATGATGATGAGCAATACAAGGAAGAACAGCCTCGCGAGGGTCTATTCTTGGCTGGGGGGGACGAACTGCTAGGAGGAGTTCAGTCACCCTTCTCTCTCTCTCTCTCTCTCTCTCTCTCTCTCTCTCTCTCTCTCTCTCTCTCTGACCGAGCTCCTCTCTCTGATCGATCTCCAACCGATCGATCTCGAACTGATGGATCTCGAACCGATTGATCTCGAACCGATCGATCTTCTTACCCCTCTACCCTGGGGGTGGCTAGTCCTATTTATAGGCAAAGGCCCTGGGCCTCTTCCCAAATATTAAGCGGGAAGGGCGCCAACAATTGGCCATTTTGAAGGGGAACATCTGGTACACTTATCCTGACTAAAGCTGGTCCTCGCCTGCCAAAGGCTCTGGTGGTGACGCTGGCTTGGGCTCCACTATGACTTCCTCCCTGCCGTTGGACTAGTCTTGGTCTCGTTGCACCGAAACGGGTGCCTTTGCTTGATGCTCTCGCCTGCACTTGCTTCCTTTGCACCAAAGAGGAAAGGAGGACACTGCGCGGCTGGCGCCCGCCTGGCGCCTTTGGTCGTCATGGCTTGCGTCACGGGTACCTCGTGAGGTACCCCGCCTTGATCTCTCCTCCTCCTCGCGAGCCAGCTTGATGAGGCCATGCCTGAGGAAGCTCCGTGTCGTCCGCCCCGCGAGGCTTGGCCCTCGCGAGGGTCTTGGGTCTGTGTTGATGAAGATGGGTCGTGCTGGGCCCCCCTTGAGCCACGCCGCAGGCCGCAGGCAGGCAAGTCTGGGGACCCCCGTTCCCAGAACGCCGACAGTAGCCCCCGGGCCCAAGGCGCGCCCGGACTTGGCCGTACAGGGAGGCGGAAGGGCAAGAGCGAAGCGCCGCGGGCCCTAACAGCCTGTGGCCTTGGGCGCCGCGTGGCGGTTGATTGGACGTGGGCGTCTCCACTTCCCCATGGCGCCTCGGCAACTGCACGGATTGGACAAGTCCCTGCATGCAAAGCGGGTCATGATTACCTACGATCATGGAGGTCGGCGGTTGGCCTTCACCGGCCATAAGTACGGAACGACGCGCGCCCTTCCAGTCCATCTCTTCTTGCTTCTTCTTCTTCCCGGTCCTTGCTCCGTCTTGCTGCGATGGCTCCGATCCGCCGGTTCTCGACGGCAGAGAAGGGAAAGGCTCCCCGAGAGGAACCAGACCCGCTCCCGCCGAAGAAATGGCTCGCCCTCCGCGGCCGGGACGAGGGGGCCCATTAGGTGGTGTCGAGGCCCTGGTGCGAGCAGCCACCGCCGGGGTTCCCGCTTCCCTTGTACGCCCACATCGAGGGCTCTGAAGGAGTCGATGCCGATCGCCACGGGCGGCACCGCCGCCGGCACCGATGGGTCATGAAGGTGTGGGTCGTCTGCCCTGGGGTCCACACTGAGGGCTCCTCCCGAGAGTTCGTGCTTCATGTTGCCATTCCTCTTCAGTCTTGGATCCGCCTTCCTCCCTTCTTCGCCTCCATCATCCCGCAGGGGGAGCCCCTGGAGCTCTGGCTGCAGCACGCCGGCTGCAGCACCCTCGCGACTGAGGCAGAGGTCACGGTCGCTGCCCCGGCCAAGGTCTTCATGACTCGGGGCTAGAGAGAGATCGCCCGGGTTTGCAGGGTAAGGGGCGTCTTCGCGGTCCACTTGGATTACGATGGTGCTTCGGTGATGCTCTTCAAGGTCTTCGATGCGAGCGGGCGCCGGCTGGAGTGCTGCTCCGAGGAAGGTGGCCAGGACCCTGCCGCGACGAGGACTGGGCTCGCCAACCGCTCCCTTGGTGGCTCCTCGGGCGGTGGAGGCGTCGGAGGTTCCAGCGACTCCGGTGAGCTCTTCGCGACTCCGGAGACGAGCGACGACAGCTACGAGCCCCCGAGCCGGCGCCGCTTCTGGAGCAGGGCAGGCTCGTCAGGCCGCCGCCGACTCTGATCTGGATGGGGTTGGCGTCGGTGCTTGATGGCCCATTGTTGATGATGGCGTCTTTTGCAGGGACGCGTGTAGTTTGTGTCCCTTTAGGATCTGTTCCCTGCGAGGAATCAAAAATGCGTCCCGTGGGGGCTTGTAAGGTGCCTGTGATCCTGTTTTGTTAATATAACCCATGTCGTAGAATTGTGCGAGTTTCTCATTCCGTCTTAGCTCAGTCCTCCCTTTCGAACCTCACGAGGGCTTGGTGCTCTGCGCCGACAGGTCCCAGTCCCAAGGCGGCTTCAGCCGTCGCTGGTATGCCAGGTCGTGATGCCGTGGTCAAGGCCAGGAGGTGAGCGACCCGGAGTCCGGTAAGAGCCCCTGAGTCGCGATGCTCAGGAGGTCCCCTTTGGCGCCCAAGCAGCCGTCGTTTGGTGAGAAAGGAGAGTGGCATCGCTAACACGGGATAGCATTAGGTGCGGGGATGGTGCCACGCTAGCTGGCGCTTCCGGGTAATGACTTATCTCGAGGATCAGGGGCCGCTCTCTGGTGTGTCGCCGAGTCCATGCATCGGCAGGCGCGAGGTTGCTCGGCGAGGTCCTTCTGTGTCTCTCCCCTCTCGCCTTTGCTCCCCTTTCTGCTCTACGTCCTCGGGTCCCGGCCCTCGAGCGAGTCTCAGCCGTCGCTGGTATGCCAGGTCGCGATGCTATGGTCAAGGCCAGAGGGTGAGGGCTGGAGAGCCAGTAGGAGCCCTGAGTCGCGATGCTCAGGCACCCCCCCTTTAACGTGCAAGCGGTTCGCGCGGACGAGAGTGAAGGAGACACCGCAAGGGCCTCGCCTGATGCAGCTCCTTCAGGAGGTCCTACAGGTCCATCATAGAAAAAAAACAAGGGGTTGCCATGACAATTGACAGTCAGCCGTTGGTTGCTTCCGAGGGGTAGTGAGGCACTGAAGGTTTGACGAGGTGACGCTATGCGGGGCTGCCGCGGCCAGAGCTCAGCCATCTAGGTTCGGCGTTGCAGGGACGGACCCATGCGCAAGCGTCGTGCCGTTTGGGAGCAGCTCCGTTAGTTGGCGTCAGCTGAGTAGGCAACTGGGTAAAACACATTAGCCGCGAAGGAGTGGATTCGTTCAAATAGATGCTGGGAATGCGGACATCACTGTGTCAGGCCCGAGCGACTTGGGGGGTCATGCAGCCCGAGGGGCGCCCCAACAAGGTAAGCTAACAACATGGAATAAAAAAGGGATACACGCCGCAGGGACGGACCCACGTGGCCTGGGAATAATGCAGCCCTGGGGGGGCGCTCCCAGCCGGAAATGAAACTCGAAAGATGTCACCTGATGATGTTGAGGACGAAGAAGCGTTGATGTAGCAGGCTCGGTGGGCTGCGGGAGCCGATCCTCACGAGCCCCCAGGCCCAGGGGCCTCGGGAGGCTCCGAGGGCGCTGGCGGCTCCTCGCGGGCCATCTCCATCCCTGCCAGGGCTGCAGAATGCCTGGCCTCTCGTGCATCCATGATGCCCCTCATGAGGCGCTGGTACGTGTCAGCCGTGTTCGGCAAGCCGTAAGGCATTCGAACATAGCTGTGGGGTGGGCCTCCGCAGCGCCCCACTCGCGAGGGCCAGAGGCGCTCTAGAGAGGTGACTCGGTTGAGCCCTGGTATGTCGATGCAGACGCGCAGCTCACCATCCTCGCCTGGATGGGGAGCCACTGCTGGTAGGCGGCGGCCGCCTTTCATGACTCTTGACTCCTGTAGCTCCTGAATGGCCTTGCTGACGAACTCCTGAGGGTCTGGATCTCCTTGCCTTCCTCCTTCTTGAGGGAAACATGCTCCGAAACACGCCTCCATGTGGTGCCCAAGCGCCTCCCTCGTGATCCTAGCTAGGTCGGTGGCCCTCCAGGGGAGAGCCCCCAAGCCCTGCCTGAGGAGGGCGCCGGGGGCGCTTTCCTATGCGATGGAACGAGGTTCCCCCTGGGCAGGCGCGGGCCTAGAGGGGCCTACCTCCTGAGTGGTCGGGCCGGATGATGTCTTCTTCTTCTTAGGGGCGGTCTCGGGAGGCCTCCTGCTTCCACGATCCGGGTCTTCCAGTGACACGGCCTGAAAGGCTCGTTCCAGGGAACACACCGCGTCCTTCTCTTCACAGGGCACTGTGATGACTCCGCCGCTTCCTGGCATCTTGAGGACGTTGTAGCCGTGGTGAGTTACGGCCATGAACTTGGCCAGCGCTGGGTACCCAAGGATGGCGTTGTACGGCAGGTGAATGTGAGCGACGTCGAAGTCGATGAGCTCGGTGCGGTAGTTGTCGCGTGCCCCGAAGGTGACAGGGAGGCGGACCTGCCCAATCGGGACCGTGGAGCCGTCGGTGATACCAGAGAAAGGCTTGGTTGGCTAAAGCTGGCTGTAGGGCACTTGGAGGTTGTTGAATGTTTCCATGGACAGGACGTTGAGCCCTGCCCCACCATCGATGAGGGTCTTGTGACCACCACGTTGCTGATGATTGGGGAACAAAGCATCGGGACTACTCTGGCTGTAGTCGCACACTTGAGCTGATCTGCTGAGCTGAACGTGATGGCGCACGCCGACCAGCTGAGAGGGCGCGTGGCTTCGAGCCTGGGGAGGACTGCGTTCACTTCACGGGCGAACTGCATGAAGATGCGCTGAGAGGCTGGGGCTTGTGCCCCACCCAGGATGCAGGCAATCGCGCGCGGCTCCTGGAAGCCCCCAGCCCCCTCGTCCGGGTGGCGGTCCTCATTTCTCCTTGGTTGCGGCGGCAGCGATGGGAGGCCTGCGTTGCCTTTCGGGTGATCCTCGCGAGGCTGATCCCTCCAGTCTCCATCGCGAGGCTGATCCCTCCAGCCTCCCTCGCGAGGCGGGTCTTGCCAGCGATCCTCGCGAGGCTGATCGCGCCACCCTTGGCGCGGGCCACGGTCTTCCCAGCGTCCTGCGTTCCTTCCTCCTCCTCGACCGTAGCCCCGGTCACTGCGGTCAGGGCGGCGGGCGATCCTTCCTTCTCGCACGGCTCGGAGCTCTTCACATTCGTTGGTGTTGTGGGTGTGGAGGTCGTGGTACACACAGTACCGGCTGCCCTTGGAAGGTTCGGGCTGATCTCTGCCCCGCTTGGTGTCTGGTTCTGCCGCGAGCACGGCAGCCCCCTTGCGCTTCACATCCTTGGCCTTGGGCTTCTTCTCTTCTAGGTCTGCAGCAGGCAGCTCGAGGAGCGAGAGGCGCCCTTCCTCGGCCCTGGCGCACTTGGTTGCCAGGTTGAACAGCTCCAAGGAAGTGCACAGGTCTTCATGCATCGCCAGCTCCTCCTTCATCTTGACGTCGCGCACGCCGTCGGAGAAGGCCGAGATGATGGCCTCCTCGGTCACCTTGGGAATCTTGAGGCGTGCGTTGTTGAAGCGCTGGATGTACTTCTTCAGGGTCTCCCCGGGCTGTTGCTTGATGCGGTGCATGTTGCTCACGGCGGGTGGCCGGTCGCGAGTGCCTTGGAAGTTGGCGATGAAGCGGGTGCGCATCTCGTCCCAGGAGGAGATTGTGCCTGGAGCCAGGTTTAGGAGCCAGGTGCGGGCCCCGTCCTTGAGTGACATGGGGAACCAGTTCGCCATGACCTTCTCGTCTCCGTTGGCAGCTTCGATGCCCAGCTCGTAGAGCTGGAGGAACTCCGCAGGGTCAGCCGTGCCGTCGTAGCAAGGAGGCAAGTCCGGCTTGGACTTGCCGGGCCACGCGACGCTGCGTAGCTCGGCGGTGAAGGCGCGGCAGCCTGTTGTGGCCATAGGAGGTCTTGGATGACGGGGAGCTTGGTCTTGCATGTCCCCACGCGCTGCAGCTGGGAGCAGCGCGGGGTCTTGTCACGCGGGAGCAGGAGCATGGTCGCGACGTGTGGGAGCAGGGAGCGCCCAGGCAGCTTCTTGCAGGCGAGGGACTTCTTGACAGCTCTGCTCTTGCCGCACTGGCACCTGACGGAGCGGGTTCCGCCCAGGGGGCACGCGCCTTGGAGCCATGGCGCCTTCCTGAGGAGGAGGTGGCCGGGGCGCCGCCGGAGCTTCATCGCCCGCGCGGGGCGGGGTGCGGTGCAGTGGAACGGACGGCGCAGGAGAGCCCCCTGCGGCGCGGACGAGCTCGGCGACGCGGTCGAGCCATTCTTCGTAGATGTCGTCGACGGGACGGTAGCGCAGGAGCTCGTTTGCCGCAATGAGTGCAGCCCGAGCCTCCATGGGCGCGCGGAGCGCGCGGGACGAAGAACCAGCTGGGGTGAGCGAGGGAGTTGCGGTGCGGCCGTCTTGCCGCACGGACGGATGCTGGGACGATGCTTGCTGCTCGTCCCCCGCTGGGCCGGTGGCGGAGTTGACGGAAGGTGACGGGGAACAGTGAGGACGCCCGCCGACAGGGGCCGTCTGGGCGACGCGGGAAGCGAGTGCGGCCCGGCGCTCGGCGCGGGCCCGACGAGCGTCAGACATGGGCGTGATGGTCGGAGGAGAACGGGGTGGTGGAAGACGAATCCCGGCGCACCCCTACATGGCGCGCCAAATGTCGGATTTTGGGTTTCGGCAGACCCTTGAGGTTCGAACACTGGGGTGCGCGCGGAGATTTTGCCTCCTACCTACCTGTACCCCTCCGCCTTGCTAGGATCTAAACTATGGCAAGAACAACACAAGAGACACAGGGTTTATACTCGTTCGGGCCACCGTTGTGGTGTAATACCCTACTCCAGTGTGTGGTGTGGTGGATTGCCTCTTGGGCTGATGATGATGAACAATACAAGGAAGAACCGCCTCGCGAGGGTTTGTTCTTGGCTGGGGCGATGAACTGCTAGGAGGAGTTCAGTCACCCTTCTCTCTTTCTCTCTACCTGATCTTCTTTATCCTTCGATCCCTCTCTTTTCTTCCAACCTCCTTCACTCTGTGGGTGGCTGGTCCTATTTATAGTGGCCCTGGTCCTCTTCCCAAATATCGAGCGGGAAGGGAGCCAACAATGGCGGGCTAATTTGAAGGGGGACAGCTAGTATCAGCTATCCTGACAAATGTAGTCTTCGCCTGCGCAAAGCTCTGGTGATGGCACCATCTTGGGCTCCATGGTGACCTCCGTCTTGTAGTCCTCCTGGTCTTGGTCTCCTTGCACCGAAATGGCACCCTTTGTCTGATGCTTCGGTACTCCGCGGCTGCGCTTGCCCCCTTTGCACCAAAGATGAAAGGAGGACACTGCGCGGGCTAGCACCCGCCTGGCGCCCTCGGTCGTCATGGCTTGCGTCACGGGCACCTCGTGAGGTACCCCGCCTTGATCTCTCCGCCTCCTCGTGAGCCAGCCTGATGAGGCCGTGCCTGAGGAAGCTCCGCGTCGTCTGCCCCGCGAGGCTTGGCCCCTCGCGAGGGTCTTGGGTTTGTGTTGGTGAAATTGGGCCGCACTGGGCCCCCCTTTGAGCCACGCCACAGGCCGCAGGCAGGCAAGTCTGGGGACCCCCGTTCCCAAAGTCCGTGCTTGAGGAAGGTCCGCGTCGTCCGCCCCGCGAGGCTTGGCCCCTCGCGAGGGTCTTGGGTTTGTGTTGGTGAAGATGGCTGCGCTGGGCCCCCCTTTGAGCCACGCCGCAGGCCGCAGGCAGGCATGTCTGGGGACCCCCGTTCCCAGAATGCCGACAGTGTCCTTGGCACGTCTAGTCGAAGCAGAGATTGTGTCCCCTTATTATGGGATTCCCATCAATACGGACGTGGGTAACCCAACCGCGCCATCAATTACGGCGCTTGGGGGATAAGCGAGTTTTACCAGGCTGGTGGGGGCGCATAGATTCATCTGCCCTTATAAAGGGATAAGGTTTCACCTTTTTCTACCCACGCCTTCTTCCTCCTTGGTGATCCATTTTCGCGCACTCGAGCTCTAGCGCCCAAGTCCACATCCTTCTCCTCAACTCTCCTCAAACATGTCCAGAGTGGGAGGCAAGTGGATGGTCTCCTCCGTCACGGAGGGACACATCAAAAAACTACGTGAGGCCGGATACTTAGCCGCGGATATCGCGCACTGGCTGCCAGCCGCGGGGCAGATTGTCCCTACCCCGAAACCTCACGAAAGGGTGGTTTTCCTCCCCCACTTCGTCCGCGGACTGGGGTTTCCCCTCCATCCATTTGTCTGCGGCCTTATGTTCTATTATGGGCTGGACTTTCATGATCTGGCCCCGAATTTCATTCTCAACATCTTGGCGTTCATCATCGTATGCGAGGCCTTCCTCCGCATCCGGCCCCACTTCGGCCTGTGGCTGAAGACCTTCAATATCAAGCCGAAGGTGGTTGGCGTCCAACAAGCAGAATGCGACGGAGCCATGGTGGGCAAAATGCCCAACGTTACATGGCTCGAGGGCTCCTTCATGGAGACCATAAAGGGGTAGCAATCGGGGTGGTTCTACAATACCGAGACGCACGGCACCAACTGGGTGGCAGCCCCCGAGTTTCGATCCGGAATCCCCATGCGGTCACTTCCTGGAAAGAGAAGGGCCTGTCCCGGGGCTCATCGGTAGAGCTGGACGGACTCCAGAAGTGTATCCGGAACATGACAAGCAAGAAACTTAAGCTTGTCAACATAGTCCAGGTCATGCTCTTTCGCCAGATACTCCCGTGTCAACAACAGGCTTTCAACTTATGGGAGTTCGACCCGGCCCAGCACCAAACTCTACACGAGCTCTTCTACACGACGCATAAGGACGTCTAGAAGGTGCTTTTCAAGGGCGCCGAGGTCCCGCCTTCTCTTACCTAGGACCGCGGGCTAAGCACGAAGCGCCCTGCGAATCCGGTAAGCTCTGTGCATGGGGTATTTATTTCCCCTAGCTTAACCATGTGCGGGGTCTGAGCTCCCATGCCTTTGACAGGACTGGGTGGAGACATCAGAGCAGATTAACTATGCGGCCCCTTTGCCCGAAGACCCCGCAGACGCTCTCCTGATGGAGATGCGGATTCTGGCTCCTTATGAGGTGCCGGAGAAGACCAAGAAGAAGGCCACGGGAACCCGAAAGAGTTCCCGATGCCTGGTGGTATTGGACTCATCGTCCGATAACTCCGAGGCGCACTCCTCCCATGAAAACAAGGAGAAGGAAGATGAAGATTCTCCCCCTCTAGCCGGGGGAGACAAGAAAACGAAGGCCGCCCCAACCGGGAAGGCCGAAGGGTCCAAGAAGGCAAGGACTCTCCTTCCGGACTGCTCCACTACCGCCGCCGACGATGAAGACGAGTGGCTGCTCAGGTCCAAGCCCCTGGCGAAGTCGTAAGTATTCAGATACCAGAGTAACTCATAGCATACTTTTGTTGCACTGCTTCCCCTAATGTCGAACATGATTATGCAGTCCGCCCCAAGCCCGTATCGACGTATCCTCGTCGGACGGTTCCTTGGACTCGTCGGACATGGATAGTGATACACTTCCAACCGCCTCCTCCCCTTGCCCTACGGACAATGCCGAGGTATTATCTCAAGGGGTACCGAGCCGGGGGGAGATAGTCCCGAAGGCGCCTCAAGGCGACCTTCCGGACTCCGGGAGCAAAGGGAGCAAGGCTCCCCGGGGCTCCAAGTTCGGCCCTCAGCCGAACACCGCGTGAGAACCTCCAGTGGTTCCGGACTCGGGCAGGCGGTACCCTTCCAAGAGGGGCAAGCCGTCCGTGCCGGTGACCTCTGTCCAACCAGAGGCACTGGACGACCTGCTGGGAGCGCTTCGCGGCGCTTCCATCGACGAAGAGCACCGCACTATTATGAGTGCGGTGATCAAGAAGGTTCAGTCCGCCAAGAGCGGACTGACTGAAGCCTATGCCAGCCTTCTAGCAGGCTTTGAGGTAAGTATTTAAAATATAAGAAAAATATTACCGCATAGACAGTAGCCCCTGATGCTCTATTTGGTGTTCGCAAAGAAAAGCCGAATAGAGGATCAAATAATATCTGCAAGAGTCTAATATAAGTATGTCTATATGCGTATGCAGGCTTCACTGCTGACCTCTGCCGCACTGACTACAGAGGTCGCCGCACTGAAGCAGAACCTCGAGCGGTCCGAGAAAGAGCTCGGCCTTGCCAAGAGGCAGCTCGAGGAGAACAAAGGTAAGTAATGCCTTGTCCATATATATATTTTATGTTATGTAAAATTACAAATGTAAAAACAATCTAAAATACACATAAACTACAAATTTTCTTGTCTTATGACCTATATTTTTTATTTTCTTATGTCAAATTTTACGTAGTGAATCAATAGAAATGTAACTATTTGAATTCCAAACGTAATTTAATTATGAAATGATCGTAAGATTATCTCAGGTGAAGAATAACTTATTCTGCACCCTGGATGATGAATAGTAACACTATATATATATATATAAGATGCGGTTGCGAAATGACATGATCATCATGGATGTGCCAGGGGCCACGACCGAAGTGGTCACCCTGAAGCAAGCGCTGTCCGAGGCCGAAAACAAAGCGGCCAAGGAGCGCACCGAGCAGGAAAAACAAGAGGCACTGGTGGGCGAGGTGCAGCAAGAGCTTCAGGCTCTCGTGAAGAAGCACGGGGCTTTGGAGCTTGACTCGAAGACGCGAGAGTCCGAGCTTGCCGCGGCCCTCGAGAGCATAAAGCATGCCAAGGCTGAAGCCCAAAAGGCCCTCCAGGAAATTGAGGTGATGAGGAAGATAGCGGGGGGTAAGGCATTCAATATGCAAAGCAAGCATGTGAAAGTAAATTAGTTGTTACTTACCCGAGTCCGGAGCTCTCCAGGAGCATTCGCAGATTTGCCCCACGGCATGTCAGATGCCGCGAAATATTATCAGGACGAGGAGGGAAGCTCGAGGGAGAAAGTTGTTCTGGTCTCAGTATACTAGGACCGAACACCGGATGCCTATGAGTAACCAGCTGAAGCAACTGGTCGAGCTGCACAAGGCGGCCGAACAGGCCATGAGGGGCCTTATAGTCCGGATCTGACCTGGCGACTCCCTTCCCAACAGCTACTTCATCCTGGTGAGGCGGCTTGTAGATGCCTGCCCACGGCTGGAGGTCATAAAGTGGTCCGTCTGCATCGAAGGTGCACGCCGGGCTTTTGCCCGTGCGAAAGGTGCACTGGGCCAAGATGGACGCCGAGAAGTTGGTGAAGGAGGGGCCGCTGCAGGGCAAGGAGCATCGCCACCCTGAGATGTATTATGAGGGTGTCCTGAAGGGTGCCCGTCTTGTGGCGGACGAGTGTGCGAAGGATGTAATTTTTGAATGAACTTCCTCGTGTGATCCTGTATTATGAAAAGTTGTTCATATGCGCTATGCAATGCTTGTTTGAATTTAAAATATTACCTTCTATGTGGCTGTTTATCAAATCTGAGAGATGGCCAGTCGTCGGCTTCTGCCCCCATGCCACGAGTGCTGGGGTGTTCGGGATAAACCTGAGCACTCTTTTTCCCAGTGTTGGGTCCTTCGAGGGAGGTGCTCAGCACAATGAATAAGGCAATCAGACTATAATGCTTTATCAACCTCACTTAGCCATAGAATTCTACAATTTTAAATTTTTGCGAAGCCCCTAGTATTCGGAAGGCCGAATTTGGGCCACTATACACACCTTAAGCCGGACAAAGCCGACTCCTCGCTCTAAGCGGCATAAGTCTTTAGGGACTCGAGACCTCTCGAACAGCGATCAGCTCTCGCCTTATCATGATAGTCAGTTTTAGCTTTCTCTACTGAGGTGCTTAGCCCAGATGAATCGGGGCACAATCGCAGTAGTTCTCCCAGTGCTACCTTAGCCGATAGAGCGGAATGTAAGGTACCAAAACATGGGAGCCGTGCAAACCCAACTATTGACCCAAGACATGATTCGAAGCTGATGCATCTAATGCTATAAGTTCGGGGTGCCGCACTGTCGAAAGTGCTCGGACTTCTCACGTCGTATTATGGGGTACGCTTAAGCCCCTGGCATATTGGCCGTACCAGAGTGTACGAGTGCTGAATGTCATGAATGAACACACACACACACACACACACACACACATATATATATATATATATATATATAAAGAAAGAATAGAGAATGCGGTAATAGTCTAGTGCTATGCATTGTTTATTCAAAAAGTTGTGTCGAAGTCGAATGATACAAGTAGTGCGATAAACAAAAAGTAGGACTATTTGACATGTCCCCTCTAAGGACAACCTGAGGAATGGTATTTAAAGAAAGTATTTCACTCGTTATCAGACACCACCTGGGAGTTCCATGGTGCGAGTAGCTTTCTGCCTCCTTGGTTGTTGCATCGTGTGTCCGGCAATCGTATTGCCGGACGGGGCTTCCAGAGATTAAAGTCCTGAAAGAGAGAAAAATAACAAAGCGGGAAGCCCCTAGGGTGGTTGAGCCGCGTCTTGGGGCGTGTCGTAGTCGTGCCCCCCTCCCCACCTGTGCCCATGGTATTTTCAATGTGTAATTATGTACGCGTGGCATGGATTTCGCCGTTTGGTTGGGACTGGGGTGGGGGCCGCAATACTATGCGAGCTCGAAACGTGCCAGGCGGTCTTGTTGCCGATTACTCTGGGCATGCTTGAAGGTGTCCGAGTCTTTAATCGCCGAACTGGTGGATTACCTTAAGAGGCTGTTTTGCGCTTCTGCTGCGAGGGCCGCAGTGTGCTCCTCTGTGCGGAGAGAGCGCTCTGTGTTTCCATTGACTGTGATGACACCCCGAGGTCCTGGCATCTTGAGCTTGAGATATGCATAGTGCGGTACCGCGTTGAATCTCACAAATGCGGTTCGCCCGAGTAGTGCATGATAGCCACTACAGAACGGGACTATATCAAAGATTAACTCCTTGCTCAAGAAGTTATCCGGGGATCCGAAGACTACTTCCAGTGTGACTGAGCCTGTGCAATGGGCCTCTACACCTGGTATGACGCCTTTGAAGGTCTTTTTTGTGGGTTTGATCCTTGAGGGGTCTATACCCATTTTGCGCACCGTGTCCTGATAAAGCAGGTTCAGGCTGTTGCCGCCATCCATAAGGACTCAAGTGAGGTGAAATCCGTCGATGATTGGGTCTAGGACCGGTGCGGCGAATCCGCCATGACGGGTACTAGTGGGATGGTCCCTGCGATCAAAGGTGATCGAACAGGAGGACCATGGGTTGAACTTTGGGGCGACTGGCTCAAACGCATACACATCCCTTAACGCACGCTTCCGCTCCCTCTTGGGGATGTGGGTTGCTTATATCATGTTCACCGTCCGCACTTGTGGGGGGAACCTCTTCTGTCCTTCGGTGTTCGGTTGTCGGGGCTCCTCCTCGTCATCGCTATGTGACCCCTTATCTTTGTTTTTGGCATTTAACTTGCCGGCCTTCTTGAACACCCAACATTCCCTGTTGGTGTGGTTGGCTGGCTTGTCGGGGGTGCCACATATTTGGCACGAGCGATCGAGTATTCGGTCCAAACTGGATGGGCCCAGAGTGCTTCTTTTGAATGGCTTTTTCCGCTGACCGGGTTTAGAGCCTCTGAATCTGGCATTGACTGCCGTATCCTCGGTATTGTCGTTGTTGATGCGGCGCTTGTGTTTATTGCAACGTGACCTACCATTGCCACCCTTGGTATCCGAAGTACCATGGTTCTTTGATATATTATTGCTGCAAGCCAGCCAGCTGTCTTCTCCCGCGCAAAAGCGGGTCATGTGTGTCGTGAGGGCTGCCATAGATTTCGGCTTTTCCTGGCCAAGGTGCCGGGCGAGCCAGTCATTGCGGATGTTGTGCTTAAAAGCTGCTAGGGCCTTTGCATCCAGACAGTCGATGATTTGATTTTCCTTTGTCAGGAACTGTGTCCAGAATTGCTTGGCCAATTCCTCGGGCTGCTGAATTATGTGGCTCAAGTCATCGGCATCTGGTGGTCGCACATAAGTGCCGTGGAAGTTGTCGAGGAATGCGGCTTCCAGATCTTCCCAACAGCCAATGGATTCTGCTGGCAGGCTGTTGAGCCAATGCCGATCTGGTCCTTTGAGCTTGAGTGGGAGGTATTTGATGGCGTGTAGATCGTCACCGCGGGCCATGTGGATGTGCAGGAGGAAGTCCTCGATCCATACCGCGGGATCTGTTGTGTCGTCGTATGATTCGATATTTACAGGTTTGAAACCCTCTGGGATTTGGTGATCCATTACTTCGTCTGTGAAGCATATGGGGTGTGCGGTGCCTCTGTAGTGGGCTATGTCGCGACGCAGCTTGAATGAGTCTTGTCCGCTATGTTCGGCTCGGCCAGATTTACTTTTACTGTATCCGGCGTGACGGTTATCGTCTCGCGTAGTGGCGCGCCCCCGTGATCCGTAGATTGATCTTGCGTGTTTTGCTTTGTCCTCCAATACGTCTCGCAGGTCTAGCGTGTTTCCCCGTGCCTTGTCATTTTTATTTGAGTGATGTCAGGGTGCGGGCTGAGTTTTTGGCTGAAATGTCTCTCTGTCGCGGCCACGAGGTGGCCGATCAACCGCATCATATGCTGGAGGTGTAGGTTTTAATGCTTCCTCCTCCAGTCGGGGTAGCAACCTGCGCTTTGGATAACTCTTGGAGGGGCGTTCGAGTTCATATTCCTCAGCCGCAAGGACTTCAGTCCATCTGTCAGCTAGCAGGTCTTGATTAGCTTGAAGCTGCTGCTGCTTTTTCTTAAGGCTATTTGCCGTGGCTATAAGCCGGCGCTTGAAGCGCTCTTGCTCGACGGGATCCTCCGGCATGACGAATTCGTCGTCGTCGAGGCTTGCATCGTCTTCGGAGGGAGGCATGTAATTATCATCCTCCGCCTCTCCATCTGCCGCTCTCTCGGGAGGGTTGGCTTCTCCATCCTCCTGCTCTAAATCTTGCTGGAGGGGATTGTTGTTGTCTTCGGCACTATCCGGAGTGCTATTATCTCCTGTGCCGGTGTCACCGCTTTTGCTTTGGCGAGACTTAGAGCGGCGCCGCTGACGTCGGCGCTTGGGTTGCTTCTTGGAGGGGTCATCCTCCGTTGTCTCGTCGCCATTGCCTTCTTTGGGTGTGTCACCATGTATATATCATATGATGAGGTGGCTGTCCAGTGCCCTGTGGGCAGTGGTTCCTCTTCGTCTCCCGCATCGTCGTCCATACCGTTGATGTCTTCAGAGTCGAAGTCGAGCATGTTGGTCAAATTATCGATAGTGGCTACAACTACAAAAAAAAGACACATCCGTGACATTTTGGGCCGAACGAATTTTTTTCTGTCATACATATGACACTTCTATCATGATAATTGTGACAAAACCCGGTATCATCATAGATGTGGTGGGCTCCTACTTCTATGACAAAAAATCATGACAGAAAATGGGCTTTTCGTCCTAGGCGGGCCGGAGACGCAGCTGCATGACATTCTTTGGGTCGTCCATGACGGAAAAAACCGTGGTAGAAGCGAGGGGGAGGAAAATTTCGGGGAGTTACCGGTTACGGTGGGAGGTCGGGGGCCAAGCGATGCACGTTTCTCTCGTACACGTACGCGTGTGTGTGTGAGGCGTTGTCTCTAAATGAACCCGAGCGAGGCGTTGGGCTCTAACTGAACCCGAGCGATTGCACTGCAGGCTACGCGTTACTGAACCCGAGCGATCGATCGATGGCTGTTAACTTAACCCAATCGAGCGATTCCTTCGCTACTGCTGCTAACTGAAGCTGATCGATGTTGG
>NC_057797.1:610084892-610175802 GCF_018294505.1 Triticum aestivum
GTACACCTCCTCGGCATGACGACGCCCCCCCCCCCCAAAGCTCCGCCGCCTCCTTTTTCCAGGGGGCATCACGAGCTTCACAGGCCGCCTGGTACCTGGCTTCCTCCTCCGCCATATCCTTCGTGAACGCCACCTGCCTGGCTTTCTCAGCTGGCGGCAGCGACTTCCACAGACAAAGATTGTACTGGACCCAAAACCAATCCCAAGTTGGGGGGTCCGGCGCAACCTCATCAGGCGGCGCGTAGGTGTCCTCGTCGCTGCTAATCGAGTGAGCGTCCTCGGGGGGGCGGCGACTCCTCGTCGGCGCGTGGGCAGACCGACAGCGCCATGGCAGAGATTTGAAAGAGAGAGAGAGAGAGAGAGAGAGAGAGAGAGAGAGAGAGAGAGAGAGAGAGAGATAGAGAGAGAGGGCGAGTGAGGGGAGGATGTAGATGAGAATGCAGGCGGGACGACGTGAGCAAGGTAGTATTTATTGGCGACCGCAATATAGATCGACGGGGACAGTACAAACGAAGGTCACCAAAATTTATGAGTACTGTAGTTAGAATTACACACGATTCCCGTAGCAAAATCCGTGTGTGAACATAATAGCAAAAATCCATGTGTGAACATAATAGCTCACGTTTCCAATGTAGAACCGTGTTTGATTAATGATCCCTGCCATTCACCTACCAAACGTCGAGCCGCGAGATAGACTGCCAATCATGTGGGGGCCGGTTGTCTTGCCAGATCTTTACATTTTCTTTTTTGAACACCAGATATTTACATCGTCTGATGATTTTTTAACTCGCACACAAGTACACAAAAATATGATTTTTCAAACCGGTTTGGTTAGGCGTTGCATGTAGATGTAGTTCAAATTTGAATTACAGTCATTAAATGGTTAGAAAATCACTTAAATGTCTTTAAAAGTTCAAATGACCCCTGGAAATTTCTAGTTTTTCACATGAAAGTTGTATTAGTGCATGTTAAACATAGGAAAAAATTTGAAGGCCGTAAGAGGAAGTTATCTCCCGTCCGTCAGCAAACATGCATTGTTCCCTCACGGAACCACTAACCTTCTAGTGAGTTGCTCCGGTTTGTGAGGGGTGTGTGTCCAAACTTTCGTCAAACAGGCCAATTTTTTTACCACATCATCTTGGTGGCATGACATTAAATCAAGCAAGGTTTCATGTTTTTCTGATCATTTTTAAATTTTTTGGAATTAGAATGCCATGGCATGCACTCCATGCATGTGCCCATGCCTTGACACCAATATGTTTGAAATTTCCTTATAATTTACTGCACATGGAATTAATTCACACACAAGTACACAAAAATATGATTTTTCAAACCGTTTTGGTTAGGCGTTGCATGTAGATGTAGTTCAAATTTGAATTATGGTCATTAAATAGTTAGAAAATCACTTAAATGTCTTTAGAAGGTCAAATGACCCCTTAAATTTACCAATTTTTCACATGACAGTTGCACGTTAAACGTAGGAAACAAATTGAAGGCCGTAAGAGGAAGCTATCTCTCGTTCGTCATCAAACATGCATTGTTCCCTCTCAGAACCACGAACCTTCTAGCGAGTTGCTCCGGTTTGTGAGGGGCATGTGTCCAAACGTTTGCCAAAGATGCCAATTTCTTTACCACATCATCTTGGTGGCATGACATTACATCAACCAAGGTTTCATGTGTTTCTGATCATTTTTCTATTTTTGTGAATTAAAATGCCATGTCACTCCATGCATACGTATGCATGTGTCCATGTCGTGAGACCAATATGTTTGAAAATTCCTTCTAATTTACTGCACATGGAATTAACTCGCACATAAGTACACATATATGATTTTTCAAACCGTTTTGGTTAGGCGTTGCATGTAGATGTAGTTCAAACTTGAATTATGGTCATTAAATAGTTAGAAAATCACTTAAATATCTTTAAAAGGTCAAATGACCCCTAGAATTTTTCAAAATTTCACATTACAGTTGTAGTAGTGCATGTTAGACGTAGAAAAAATTTGAAGGCCGTAAGAGGAAGCTATCTCCCGTTCGTCATCAAACATGCATTGTTCCCTCTCGGAACCACGAACCTTCTAACGAGTTGCTCCGGTTTGTGAGGGGTGTGTGTCCAAACTTTCGTCAAACATACCAATTTATTTACCACATCATCTTGGTGGCATGACATTACATCAACCAAGGTTTCATGTGTTTCTGTTTTTTTGGAATTAAAATGCCATGCCAATCCATGCATACGTATTCATGCATTTGTGTCCATGTCGTGATACAAATATGTTTGAAAATTCCTTCTAGTTTACTGCACATGGAATTAACTCGCACACAAGTACGCAAATATGATTTTCAAACCGTTTTGATTAGGCGTTGCATGTAGATGTAGTTCAAATTTAAATTACGATCATTAAATGGTTAGAAAATCACTTCAATGTCTTTAAAAGGTCAAATGACCACTAGAATTTTCAAAAATTTCACATTACAGTTGTAGTAGTGCACGTTAGAAGTAGGAAAAAATTTGAAGGCCGTAAGAGAAAGCTATCTCCCATTCGTCATCAAACATGCATTGTTCCCTCGAAATCACGAGGCTTCTAGTGAGTTGCTCCAGTTTGTGAGGGGTGTGTGTCCAAACTTTGGTCAAACATGCCAATTTTTTTACCACATCATCTTGGTGGCATGACATTACATCAACCAAGGTTTCATGTGTTTCTGATTTTTTTTATTTTTCGGGATTAAAATGCCATGTCACTCCATGCTTAATTGTGTCATAGCCGTTAGACCAATATGTTTGAAAATTCCTTCCAATTTACTGCACATGGAATTAAATCACACACAAGTACACGAAATGTGAGTTTTCAAACCGTTATGGTTAGCTGTTGCATGTACATGTAATTCAAATTCCAATTACGCTCATTAAATGGCTAGAAAATTAATTAAATGTCTTAAAAGTTCAAATGACCCCTGAAATTTTCCAAAATTTGACATGACAGTTGTATTAGTACAACAAAATGTCTCGTTCATCTAAAACACCATCCGTTGGCACTTTATTGCAAATTCGTCTTTCACAGCTAATAAAAAATATCTACAACATCACAGAGTGGTTTTCTAGGAACCATTTTGCGATGAAAATATCTAGGTCTATTTAAGTCCCCCTCCTTAAGCTTCGCCGGCTCGTCTGCTCTAGTGCCGGCAACCCCCGAATCCGTGAATCCCGATCCTCATTCCCGCACCCCCTTTTTGCAAAGATGACGCCGTGGAAACGCTTCGTGAAGGCCCGTACGATGGTCGCGTCCCCCCCCCCCCCCCGAGCGCCGCCGCCTGCACCGAGAGCACGGCCGCCTACGCCGAGAGCGCGGCCGCCTACACTGAGAGTGTCGCCGCATTCGCATTGAGCGCAGCCACTTGCACTGAGAGGGCGTCTGCAGCAGCCGACAGGGCAGCTGCAAACGCCGAGAGCGCTCGAGCTGTCGTCTGTGCCGCTGATGTCGCCTTGGCCCGGGTCGAGGCCATCCATGGCAAGATCGAGGATACACACGCCAAGATATTCTAGGCCACCTCAGACTCCAACATGCAACCCACGTCTAAAAAGGCGGCGGTGGCCATGGAGCACCTTCTTCCTTAGGAGGTCGCCGAGCGGGAGCTGGAGATGAAGGAGGCAGCGGAGATCGAGGAGTGCCGGGAGGAGGAGTTGCGCGTGGCCGAGGTCGAGGTAGAGAAGAGTATGTCCGTTGAGGAATCGGCGGTGGAGTACCAACGCGAGCTCTGGCGCAGCCACTACTACGAGTACTACAACCTTGAGGGCAGCGCCGAGGACGAGGACGAGGACAAGGACGCGGTCGACTTCAGCAAGGGGCGCGGAGTCCACCAAGGGCGGCATGTCGCCAGGATAAGTCATCCATGTCTCATCTCACACCGGCGATGCATAGGCCGGTGTGGCAGCAGATTTTTAGTTATGAGTACTTAGGCTTTGTTTTTAATGCTGGTCTTTTGTTGGAGCAATGTTTAGGTCAACTAGCTCTGTGTAATTACTAAAATTGCTCGATTCAGTAAGTGTGTTTTGTCTGCTGTACGCTCTTTTGTGTGCCCAAATTAGCAAGCGATGTTAAATTATGCAATGATGTACCCGAGGAATTTTCCACCAAAATTTGAATCATCAAACTCATTCCATGCGCGTAAAGCAGAAGAATCGTTTGCGATGCACACAATCGTTCAAAGTGAATGGTCCGGCGGCACCACGCGCGTTCAAAGTGAATGTGCCCATGCCTTGAGACCAAAATTTGAATTATCAAACTCATCCCATGCGCGTAAAGCAGAAGAATCGTTTGCGATGCACACAATCGTTCAAAGTGAATGGTCTGGCGGCACCGCGCGCAAAGTTTCCCTCCACATTTCCAAAATTTTGGCCTACCGCCAAAATATCTACCCCGCCCCTCTTCCCCCCTTCCCCACCCCCTTTTCTCCCCGACCACAAGTCACATTTCCCCTGTTTCCTCCTTCCTTCCTTGCTAAGCTATATCCGCTTCCTCGCTCTCGTCGTCTCGCATCCTACCGCCGGGGTCACCATGGTCTTCTTCAAAGACATCTCCAATGGTTCCTTCTCCGGCGACTACTCCTTCACCACCCGGGTATGCCTCTCTTCTCTCTCTCGGGCTATGACTTGGAATGAAGGACTTTTACCCGGAGGTCGATTTGAGCCGTTTCTTCCTCTTGTAGCTCCCTAAGACCATCAGTGGCAACAAATGGAGCAGGGTGGCTGAAGATCTATCTGCTCTTTGTCACCATCAATCTCCATGCGTGACGCTAGTTGCATTTGATTCTGTGGACAGTGGGAGGAAGTTTCTGGCATGTGTAGAGTAGGTTAGACCCTCTTTCATTGTTACAAATCATTTGTTAGATGTGATTCAGACACTGTCACGGTCCCAACCCATTCATACCACACCTTCAACCAAACGCATCCTAAGACAGTGTCACAGTTTGTACCTAGTATCTTAAATTGTTGCCATCTCATCAACAGTGCCATTAGAAAATTATTTGGCACCGCTTCAGCAGTTTGTGCAGCCAACTTTGGTCCACACATCTGAGCAGCCAAGCAGTAAAATATTAAGTCTTTATGGCACAAAGGAACTGGGCATCGGAGCAACTACGTGCTCCAGAGTCCGGGTTCCTGATTTTTTTTTCCGATGCATCGGCTCGCCAGTGCAGGGCACCGGTGCGAGATGTAGGAACAGTTGTCTTTACCCCAGTTTTGGCATACATAGTGGACGACCTTAGTGCTATTAGTTCTATGTTACTAAATTTGTGTATGTACACACCTGTTAGCATCAATTTGCTATCATCCAAACACTGTCGCTATGCTATTGCAGTTATATTTACCTTCCTCATAAAATGTTCAATTTTTTATTTATTGTACATGAGTAAGAACTTGTAGCATCGTTGTAGTTAATTATAGCTTCTGATGTTCCAAAATTTGGTTGTTGTCTCAGTACCAATTATTTCATTTGCACATTGATCTTTTTGAGAAGATATGTCATAATTAACATGTTTCTTCAGTTTTTCAAAATAAGCATTGGTGATTTTCTATGTTGCTATAAAACCATTTCCCCTACAATTGTTACTGATCTAGTTTTAAATATTATAGGATGAACGGAAGTGTTCTTACTTGGAGTGGGTTGATCAAGAGTGGCCACAGTCTTTGAAGATGTGCCTAACGAAGCTCTGGAGCATGTATGAGGAAGAGAACACATGTAGGCTTAGAGAAAGTCCTGACACCGCTGAAGCATATGCGGGATAAAAAGTTGAAGGTGGAGAATGAGCTCAGATTTTTAAAATTAGACTTTGCTAAGATGGTGTTGGCGAAGTAGGAGGCACTTTCCCAGTTGGCCCGTGCAAAACGGGTTCTTACTGAACTGAAAGCAGAGGTGGATAAGACGAGTCTGGATGATCTCAATTAGGGAAATGAATATATTGTTCTTATGAAGTTAAACTAGCTATATGTTGTACTGTGTTGTTTTCATGTAGCTACCGTACTGTGATGTTATAATACATTTATGTGCCTGATATGAAATTGGCAAACAACTGTTCGATATGAAATGTGAATTTGCGTAATACTGGAATTATTAATTATACACTAATAAACCTGCTAAATGTGTCATGAATCTTTGCAAACGGTTCTAACAGTAAAAGCGCTTGCGATGGATAGCCCAATACCACACAATTTTCTTCATCAAATCGTGTGTGATGTAGTTGATAAAAGGAAACAGTTAACCAAGGAAGGTCGTGTGTGATAGTTACACCTTTCAGACACGAGCCTACACATAAAACTGTGTGGGATGTACGTCAAAACGGAAACGTTTTCCTTGGATTGACTGTGTGGGATGTACATAAGAACAGGAACGTAGTCCTTGGATTGACTGTGTGTGATATACACACGAACAGAAATGTTTTTCTGGGATTCATCGTGTGGGGTGTACATACCTATGGAAATGATTTTCTCGGATTACCGTGTGGGATGTACATACCTATGGAAATTATTTTCTCGGATTACCGTGTGGGATGTACATGCCTACGAAAATGATTGGGCTTCGATGCCTCACCCGGTCGCACACGACCCCAGCTTGGGTCCCAGGAGGGCCTATCCTTGACGATTTCTGGGTCATGTTGGAAGGACACCCTATCGCACACACTCACTTGGCGAAGGTTCCAAATGTCGTCACGGAAAGGGGTTAAAAACTATTTGTTTAGGACCGACGTGCACTAGCGATAGGGACAATGTATTGGTAGGTGGAGTTGTTAGCTACTGTGACGCCCCTGATTCAATCATACACTAATCATACACGCAAACATGTACGATCAAGATCAGGGACTCACGAGAAGATATCACAACACAACTCTACAAATAAAAATAAGTCAAAGAAGCATCATATTACAAGCCAGGGGCCTCGAGGGCTCGAATACAAGAGCTCGATCATAGACGAGTCAGCGGAAGCAACAATATCTGAGTACAGACATAAGTTAAACAAGTTTGCCTTAAAAGGCTAGCACAAACTGGGATACAGATCGAAAGAGGCGCAGGCCTCCTGCCTGGGATCCTCCTAAACTACTCCTGGTCGTCGTCAGTGGGCTGCACGTAGTAGTAGGCACCTCCCGAGTAGTAGTAGTCCTCATCGACAATGGCGTCTAGCTCCTGGGCTCCATCGTCTGGTCGCATCAATCGGGTATAGGAAGGGGGGAAAGAGGGAGCAAAGCAACCGTGAGTACTCATCCTAAGTACTCGCAAGCAAGGAGCTACACTACATATGAATGCATTGGTATCAAATAGAAAAGGGGGTATCATATGTGGATTGAACTGCAGAATGCCGGAATAAGAGGGGGATAGCTAGTCCTTTCGAAGACTACGCTTCCAGTAACCTCCATCTTGCAGCAGGAGAAGAGAGTAGAAGGTAAGTTCACCAAGTAACATCGCATAGCATAATCCTAACCGATGATCCACCCCTCGTCGCCCTGTGAGAGAGAGATCACCGGTTGTTTCTGGCACTTGGAAGGGTGTATTTTATTAAGTATCCGGTTCTAGTTGTCATAAGGTCAAGGTACAACTCCAAGTCGTCCTGTTACCGAAGATCACGGCTATTCGAATAGATTAACTTCCCTGCAGGGGTGCACCACATTTCCCAACATGCTCGATCCCCTTTGTCCGGACACACTTTTCTGGGTCATGCCCGGCCTCGGAAGATCAACACGTTGTAGCCCTACCTAGCAACAACAGAGAGGTCAGCACGCCAGTCTAAATCCTATGGCGCAGGGGTCTGGGCCCATCGCCCATTGCACACCTGCACGTTGCATACACGGCCAGAAGCAGACCTAGCCCCCTTAATACAAGCGCGAGCTTACGGTCCAATGCGGCGTGCGCCGCTCAGTCGCTGACGTCACGAAGGCTTCGGCTGATACCACGACGTCGAGTGCCCATAACTGTCATCGCGTAGATGGTTAGTGCGTATAGGCCAATGGCCAGACTCAGATCAAATACCAAGATCTCGTTAAACACGTTCTCTTGAAATAACCGCGAACTCCGACCAGGGCCAGGCCCCCGAGTCTCAAGGTGACTCGAAGAGTTGGCTTGAGATTCTCCATATTTGACCGTCATATAACCCGGCATAACTTGTATATCATTGGTGTTGATAGCATGATGTGAATCCACAGAAGGTTGAGGTGACTGCGGCGGGTTATAAATGATCCCGTATGAGCCGTGTCAGTAACTTGGCCAATGGTTCCTTCCAACTGGCGATTTGAATTTAACCAAGCTGTAGTGGCGGCGACTTGTGCGCCTGCCCATTGAGCCATCCAGTGTGGGCGGCAGTTGATAGTATAGGATAATTTTGCCTCCATTTTGTTGAAAGAAAACCGGGCTACCCAAGCTGTGACTTGCTCATGCAGACAGGTGCGGCCTGGTATGTCGATGTAGACCAGGCCGCAATAAACGGACGGGAGAGACGTCCACAGTATTAGAGGTGGCTTGGACAGATGAACCGGCCACGATGTTTTAAACCCGCGCGGACAGGTAAGTTAACCATGTCGTTTTGATGTAGTGAACAATTGTCCTGCATCAACAATATTGCAGACCAATAAAAAGATAAACTGCTCTTTGACAAAAAATAATATGTACCAATAAAATATATTTTAGATGGATATCACCTGATGTACCAGGCCGGAAATAATTCGCCATGAGATTGATGATCGCTAGGTGATGTTGAAGTCGCTCATGGGTGAACCGGCCGCGGCGTGGTAAACCGGTGCGGACGGGTGAGTCGACCGCGATGTTTGTAAGCCAGCGCAAACGCGTGAACCGGCTGCAAGGGCGGACGGGCGAGTTGCCCGTGGCGTTGTAAGCCGGTGCGGACGCGAGAGACGGCCACGGCGTTGTCAGCCAGCGCGGGCGGGAGAATCGGCTGCGGTGTTGTAAGCCAGCACGGACGGGTGAGGCAATTGCAGGCATGGTAATCCTCGGGCGAGTCAGTCTCGTTGTGTAGATGTAAATCAAGCCGCACGTATAGTGGCTCGCACACACCCGTTCGACAACAATCGGGCGCGGACGCTGGTGCATGATGATGCTAACGCATACTCCATAGGCACAACATGGCACCATCTTTATATGTAATCATTGTCCTGCACATAAAAATATGCAGACCAAAGTAATTGTTCTTTGATAAAAACAATATGCGTTAAAGAAAATATACTCAGATGAATATCACCTGATATGTTTGGACGACAGATGATCCCGAACAACCTTTAGTATTTGCAACGGTGATTTAGCCCCTCTCCTTGCAAAGGGGATTAATCACAGCACTGTAGCCATCAACCACAAAAATTCCCTTTCTCTTGCAGTATATAATGAAGACCAGTAGAAGTAGAACAACAGCTGGCGACTCATGGCGATAGTGGCTAGTACTGCTGCAACTCAAACAACGCGCCTTATAATGCCACGATATCCTTGTCAGTTGTCCACTCATCAGACAACACTGAATAATCCCAGGCGCATCCATATCTCCTTGTATTAATCCATTTGAACCATCACCTCGTCAAGCAATTTTCTTCAGAACACAGCCACTGAAACCATGTATGAGACCACCTCATGCTTATTTCCCATGGATGCTTTGGCGGGGACGAGGTCGGCAACTTGTGGTGACCATAGTATTTCAGAGATGGTTTCCTGGTCGCGGGGAGTCCTAGAGGCGCGAGGTGGCTCTCCAGCGGCGGCTCGCAGTGGCGCATTACACGGAGACGGCAGCAGGCCGGCTCTCCGGCAACTCCAGCATGAAGCAAATCGACAGCGGCCTCGGTGTGAAGGAACCGAGCAGCGGACCTCGAAGGCGGCTCAACACGATCTACGGTCATGCGCGGCAGAGGTGGATGGCAGAATCGGCCACGGAGGCAGTGACGGCGGCCGACGGCTCTGCAGAGATGGAACAAAGCAGCGGCATCAATTTGAAGATCCTCCGGCGGAGTGGCGACCCGTAGACAAGGACAACCGTGCGACGGCGGCTTGAGGCCGAGGCCAGCGGAGCTGCGGAGCGCTCGGAAACTACCGGAGGCGGAGATGGAGCAGAGGCAAGTTGTGGTGCAGAGGCGAGTTTTGGAAACGACTTGGAGTCAGCCTACCCCCATGACCAAATTCTTCTCTGATTTGTTGTGGGTTTGACTTTTCTTCTTGTGCTCATGGATCAATGGATGGATCACTTGTTGACTGTGACTTGGATGGCCGCGTGGGCAGCTCTCAACGGAGATGATTTGTGGCGGCTCAAGGCACGACACGGCGCGCGATGTTAACAACTCCAGAAGGCAAGACGGGGCCTCAAGGGCGGCTCGGAAGGAGGCCAGCGGAGGCGACCTGGCGCCGCGCGCGGCGCGGCCGGCTCACAGGTGAAGGCGGAGCTTCGGCCTCGGCAGAAGCGGAGCGAGGCGAGGCCACTCGGAGGCGATGACGGCGACCAGCGGCTTGAGGCGAAGCCGGCGACTCAGCGGCTCGGGAGGTCGCGACGCACAGAAACGGGCGACGAGGCGGTGGCGACAGCCACAGAAGCAATGACGACGGCCGGCGGTGGAACCGTGGAGACGGCGGCTCGACGGTCGCCGGCTTGCGAGTAAGACCGCGGCCGTAGAGGCAGGTGAGACCGTGGTCGTACTTGTTTCCGGGTCGTAACCGTAGTACCTGCACGCACGATTGGTAACGTGCGCACTTCAACGTCTGGCCACGCTAAAGTTTGGAATCTGTCCGAGCAACAGCAATCAAAATGGAACGTTGCCTCGGGACTTAATCTGAGATGCTTCGGTGTTCAGAGTAGTATTCGGACTACTGCAGCAGAAAATCTTGCCGATCTTAGACCGGCGATTTGCGGTGGTCTTCCAAAACGATCTGCTTAGCGGATCCCCACGGCACCGGCGGCGGCCGCATGCAGCCCTAGCTTTGGTTTTGACTCTGTAAAATTAATCACGACTCTGTTCATGAAACAATGAACACGTTGGTTCTGCCCAAAAATTGTCCCATGCCGGGTCATCCTGCACGATTCTTCCTCGCCGGCTCTTCTTTACTTCACGATTGCAAGCTCGTTGATCCCTAGGAGAGATCCCTTCAAGATCTCAACACCACTGTGCGCTGGCCCCACGGTAGTCTCAACCTGCCCTGTCGCTCCGCCACAAAGATCCACACAAAGGGCCGTTGGGATAAAGGTCCTTTCAGCCCCCAATCCGTGAATCACTCGCGGGTGCTCCACGAGCCGACCCGACTTTAGTCATCACATGTATCATGTATAAAGTATATAGTATATACCCATGATCACCTCCTGAGTGATCAGGAGCCCGATAGTATAGCACAACAGACGGACAAGAATGTAGGCCCACTGATGAAATACTAGCATCCTATACTAAGCATGTAGGATTGCAGGTAAAGGTAACAACGGTAGTAGTAAGGACAAGCTATGCATCAGGATAAGATTAACGGAAAGCTGTAACATGCTACACTACTCTAATGCAAGCAGTATAGAGAAGAATAGGCGATATCTGGTGATCAAGGGGGGGCTTCCCTGGTTGCTCTGGCAAGAAGGGTTCGTCAACAACGTAGTCGAACTCGATGGCATCAGCACCGGTCTTGGGGTCTAACGGAGAAGAAGAGGGGGGGGGGGGGAGAAATAGTAAATACAAAGTAAACAAAGCATCACAAAGCGTAACATGGAAATACGCGGTGCTAGGGGTGGCCTAACATAGTAGTAGGTGCTACTGGCGAAGGGGGAAAACATCCGGGAAATTATTTCCGGTGTTTGACGTTTTCGGACAAACGAATCGGAGGGGTATTTTTGCACGTTCGCTATGCTAGGGATGTGTGATGGACGAAAGGACAGCGTATTCGGATTCGTCTCGTCGATCTGAGTAACTTTCATGTTCAAAGTATTTTCATCCGAGTTACGGTTAATTTTATATGAATTTTCAAAGTTTTAATAGTATTCTAGATTTTTTAAATTACTTTTAATTCAAGTTGACCAGGTCAATTTGACTAGTCAAAAGGAGAGCTGTGACCCACATGTCATGAACTATTTACCTAAAAAATTAAATAAACTTAACTTATTTAATGAGGGCCTACATGTCAACTACTAGTACTAGACTAACTTAGCACTAATTAATATTACTAACTAAACCTAGTACTAACAAGAGCCGGCCCGGCCACACACACACACCACACCACACACAGAGCACGTAGCAAGGGTTACATCTGTTCCCTCTTAACTTAACTGAACAAAGCATTTTGTGATTTTTATAGGAATTAATCGAGGCATCGAAAGAATTTGATCCAGTTGGATAAAATGAAGCTTGTAATGTGTACTTTCTACTTATAGCAGAGCAGCAGCAGAGTGTTACTGTAGCAGAGCAGCAGCAGAGTGCAGCGGCGCGGTGCGGACGGAGCAGCAACAAGCGGCAGCAGAAGCGCATAGCAGCAGCAGGGGAGAGGCTGCGCGCACGCGCGCAAGGGAGCAGCGACGGCAAGCACGCGGGCGCGCGTGCACGCGCGAGGCACGGCCAAGGGACGGCCGGCGCGCGGCTAATCGCGGCGAGGGGCTTGGCGAGCCCAGCGGCGATAGCAGCACGCGGGCAAGGCCAGGGACGGCAAGGGGCTCGCACGGGCGCACGCGGGAGCAGTGCTCCAGGCGCGTCCACGGGAGGATACGGCGGCGGCAACAAGTCAGAGAAGTAGCAGCGGCAGAAGGAGCCGCGGCAAGCAGCCGCACGGAGCAGCAGGCGGCAGTGGTTACTGTAGGCGGGCACGACGGCTGCAGCGTACATGGCGAGCACGGACGGCGCGGCCACGCGCGGGCAGACGAGTGCGGTCTCGGTCGGGGCCGGCGCGGGGTACAGCGTGTTGGCGGTCACGGCGATGACAGTGACGGGTGCGCGAGGAACAGAGCACCGGCCACGGTGACCTACGACGATGAATCGAGCACGGGGTGTGAGGGGAAAAGGGGGAAGGAGCGGGTTCGACGCTGCTCACCGAGAGGTGGCCGGTGGGGAGCTTGCGACGGTCGACGCGGTACGATGGCGAAACGTCGACGGCGCCCGTCGCGGCCGAGGTGGAAGAAGAGGACGCCGACGATGGTGGAGCGGCCCCGAGCTCGAGGTACCGGTCGTAGGCGCAGTGGAGGTCGACGGCGGGCTCTCTGTGCAGTCCTAGGTGATGGGGTCGACGGAGATCAGTCCAGCGAGGTCCCTTGACGCTTCGGCTTGGCGAGCTGCGGCCGGTGGCCACGTTGACGAAGATGGCGCAGCGACGGGGAGTGCTCGGGCCGGAGCGAGGGAGCTGCGAGGGGAAGCGGGCGAAGGGGGAAAAGCATCTAGGGTTCGGGGGAGGGGGTCTCCGGTGCTAAGTAGGGCGAGGGGGCCGTGGATGCGCGCCACGGCACCATGGCATCTGTGGATGTGCTCCACGATGCCTCCCTGCTACAGGTTGAAGGCAACAAGTGCGGGCTGGGCCTTCCAACCCCACTTGGACCTCCCTCTCACTTTCTTTCTTTCTTTTACTTAATTCCTTTTTTTTGTTTTTTAAGTTTTCTATTTTTGTGTTAAGCTGAGCCACCAATTGGATTTTGTAGAAAGTGCCACTTGTCAAAACAAAAACTAGGCATTTTTTAGTATTGCCACAAAAAGTCTTGGAGTTTAAATAAAATAGTTTAGAATTCCTATAATTTGAAAATGCATTTTTGTAAAGACTTGGCCCCTGTTTTAGATGTTTTAGGGCAATTCATCATTTTATTAATGTTGGTTTCATTTTTATAAAAGATTTGGGAATTTTTTTCAATATTACAAACACTTTTGTTTTGCTGTTTGAGTAATTAATATTTTGACTTTATTTTGTATTTGAAGTTGAGGTCGAAGTATTCTTAATTGTTTCTTTTAGGGCATAATGGTGATGACCTGGCATAATTAGTGAAAGATTACTATAGCAAGAATCTCGGGATGTTACAAATCTCCTCAACTACAAGAAATCTCGTCCCGAGATTTAAGAGGGGGAAAGGTCTGGTTACGAAATTCTAACGAATTTTCTCGGTCTTGGTTGCTCTTCTCGAAGAGGTCGATCCATTACGTTGATGTCCTCATTTCTCTGCTCTAGGTCATCATGATGAAATCGGTATTCTTCCTTCGAGAATTCCATCGTACTTACAAAAAACATAAGGGGGGGGGACTCGTGAAGTACGAAGCTCAATACATGTTAGGTACCTAGGGGCTATCTCAGTGAACGAGGTATAGAGTCACCTCTTGAGTTAAAATTCGAGAAGTCATCGAGAGTAAGTTAAGAAGGTGAAATAAGGAGTTTCGAGCGGATAGGCAACCGTTTGTCGCCTGAAACAAAATGTGGTAGGGGTTTAGGGCAATGGGGAAGTATTGCATCTGGTACCAGAATATATCACTAGGAAGATGGCCCGTGAATTACATACGAAGCCAAGCGGGTGGAATAACTTTAGAAACAGGGGTGTGCAGAAGAATCAGGTTTCGATCCTGTGGAACTGTGGGTTATGGGCCCACCCTGTGGGTTAAAAGTAGGAGTGGTGACATCTTGCGTGATCATGTAAGCAAGGCATGTCAGAGGATAGCATGTCATTTATGTCGGCAACAACATCGGTACCAAGGGCGAGGGACGAAGTGAACCATTTTCCTGCTCGTTGAACGAGGCGGACCAATAGGCAAAGTTCTCGTCCATCGGTGGTTACCGGAATGTCATCAGCAAGAGTAATAGGGTCCTTCTGATAGAGTGGTACAACGAGGTGTTTACATAAGCAGGGATATATTACTGCTTATATAATATATATCACAAGAAGGTTTAAACAAACCAATGGAAAGGAAAGTGATTATCTGGTTTAAACAGAACAATGGAAAGGAAAATGTGTTTAAACACATATTTCAAGGGTATATCCTTCCCAAGGACAAGCAGAGCATGATATCCATGACAGGATATAATGTAGAAAACTCTTTAGGCAAGGTGAGCGAAATTTCATGACATTACCCATACAACAGTGTTTGGATAATTGAGCAAGAAACATTTAGCATTGGGCTTCAAATGTTCTTATTTGGAAATCGGAGTACCACAGACATGCTTCGAGATAGCATTGACATGGTCCAAGTGAAAATCAAAGTTTGGAAACACAAAGGATTCATCAGGAACAACTTGTAGAATAAGTCTTACGAATTCCTCATGGAAGAGTGTTTAACCTGGCTGAAAAGGAAACTATAACAATAGAGCCTCCGGCCAGGTGTGCTAGGCATGACATCACCTTATCGGGTCAAAGACCAACATTATAACTCTTGAAATATGTTCCAACCATCATATCTGACCGAGGTTCAGACCTGATTTGTGTCAGGATACCTCAGACTCAGGATGTGTGAGAAGAAAATGTGCAACACAAATTGACGAGAAGACATTGTAAGATTCTTGGGAAATGAACTGTGGAAGCGAGTTCCGAAACAAGAGTTCATCAGTAAACCAAGGAGAGGATGAGGAGGTGGCTGATGAACTCAGCGACCATTCCTCGAGATTCCCCAAAAGATGAGTTTACACAATCATGTGAACAAGGAGATAACATTTGTCAGATCAAATGATATAATGGTGTATGCTCGAGGAATGCATACACAATTAAACATTGATTGAAAGGTGCACCCAAAATATGGGCTTAGGTAGCAAGATCAATGTTAGAAGGGTGATTCAATAAGCAATTGACTTAGAATGAAACTATCAACCAATAACTTACAAGCAATAGGGTTGCTAGAAGTTTTGACTTCACACATCATAGTTAAATGGCTGGTATCCTGGTTAGAAACAACACAGGGACCAAGATATGAATGGAGATGGCAAGAAGTATTACTATATCAAGAATTATTAAGAGGTGGTGAAATGCTCATGACATTCTTGACATAAAAGATGGTAATACTCCAAGGCAAAGAAGAACAAATGCTGGATAGTAAGGATCTCAAGGTATGACACAAAACATGAACAAGTTTGTGTTGAATGGAAGGCAATAAAGTGGTCAATGATAACACAAATCATTGAGAGCAAGGATGGTATTTCTCACCATGAATTCAGCTGATATCCTGGAAGAGCTCAGAATGCTGATGATGATCATGACACATTTGTCGAGATATTTCATGAAGATGTAATCGATCGACGATGGAATCAAGTCAAAGAATGATGAAGCGAATGACTATTGGAACCATGGGTACAACACAAACTCGAAATCAAGCTTGCTGTTCAAGACGAAATGATATGACGGGCAAGATCGACGTAAGCTTAGCTCATTGTCGAAAGTTGTGCTCCGGGATTAAGGACCAGGTAGCATAGTTAAAATTGGCACGAGAATGATATAGCCAAGCAGGCTAGGGATGACGTGATCGAGTTCAAACTCATAAGTAATGAAGGTTACCAAGAGCTGATTAATCACGGTGCGGACTTGAGTCAGTTATTGGTGTCTTTGAGTGTTTAATAACTCAGAGCCCATGAAAAATTGGAATCAATGAGAATGTAGCACTTGATGAAGAACTCATAAGAAGTTATGCGGTTCCATGATAATCTCGAGATACCAGGGGGGTAATACTCGCCGACAGATCAAAGTAGAGGTTGGACTAGGGTAATGCTCTGCAGAAGACAAGTGCTCAAACTTGCACGAGAAATGGAATCAAGGAGAAACATGGCTGGAACCACTTCCACAGATACAAGATGAACTTATAACAAGGGGATAATTATTTTAAGAAAAGCTTCCATGATAAGGTATACATCAGGTCCATGGGCATGAACACAGGGTTCAAGGTCGACTCCAACTTGTTCAACGCATAACCTTTCATTCACCTCTCATATTTCAAAAAGGACAATAGTTGTTGAAATTTTTACCTGGTGCAATACCAGATAAGTATGACTCGTGAAATCTTTCGGGTTCACACGGATTAGGGAAGGCATAGGTTCAACCCATCAGGGTATCTTAGGAACATATACCACAAACTTCGGAGTAAATAATACAAGCTCGAAAGTAGAGCATGGTTCACAAAGCAGAGAATACAATTTACCAAAGGCATTATATACCCATGGAAAGGCTCACAAGGTTATTCAATATGAAGGACACGGTCGGGTAAAATCCGACAAAGGGTCTGGTGGTCCACAAGGGATCTGATGTGAGCATTGGTACTCAACCAAAGGAAGAAAGAATGCAAGGAGGTCAGATTATAGAAACAACTGACTAACTCAAAGCTCAAATGCAAGGGAATTATGAATTCCAAGACAAGGGATCAGAAGCAATGCTCTGATTAGGGGTGGATAAGTTGAATCTCCTTAGAGTTATAATCGATGGCAATTTGGTTGGTCGAGATCCAGCTCATGTTTAAAATGACGTCTGAGCCGGAAGGATATTCCTAGGATTCGACTGATGATTGTGAACATTTGCAACTTATTGAATCAATGGACTCAAAAATGATAGTGACCAAGGATGCCACTAGCATTTGTATACTTATGGGACTAACCATAATGCAAGCAAGCAAGAATTTCAAGAACAACTGGTGGTTGAGGATTTTTTAAAGATCAATTAGTATTTCGAAGACTTTGGTGAAACACATGAACAACTGGGGAGAAAAAAATCCTTGGTGTGTGTGAGGATTAATTTGTAGGTGTATTCAGGTGACAAGGAACTGTCAGGCAGTAGGCACAAGGATTTTCGGAACAACAACGAGTATTTTGAGGTATCTCATAATAACAAGAGCAAATGGGGACTAGGTAAGAATGGCAAGTGCATGCAGTTATCTATAGGGGTTGACGGTGGAAGGGAATTGCAAACGCAATGACCACAAAGTCTCGAGAGAACATCAGAGAGTATCTTTGGAAATCCTTCAGTGCACAAAGCAATCATCTGGAGGGAGGGGCTCTTCGGGAGGAAGTATTTACGAGAACCTAGAGTTAGAGTTAGCAAAATCATTTAACTCGAGTAGATGAGAGATCAGAGTCCCAGAGTATAGACGAGGAATAAAATATCTTAATACCACCCAAATGGCGACATGGGCCCGTAAGACACACATCCATGTTAGTAAAAGTTTTGCAATGTCTAGACTCGACTTCGGCCAAGGAGTGTGGAAGGGGGATTCCTACAGGCAGTTGGCTCTGATACCAACTTATGACGCCCCCGATTCAATCCTATACTAATCATACACGTAAACGTGTACGATTAAGATTAGGGACTCACGGGAAGATATCACAACACACCTCTACAAATAAAAATAAGTCATACAAGCATCATATTACAAGCCAGGGGCCTCGAGGGCTCGAATACAAGAGCTCGATCATAGACGAGTCAGCGGAAGCAACAATATCTGAGTACAGACATAAGTTAAACAAGTTTGCCTTAAAAGGCTAGCACAAACTGGGATACAGATCGAAAGAGGCGCAGGCCTCCTGCCTGGGATCCTCCTAAACTACTCCTGGTCGTCGTCAGCGGGCTGCACGTAGTAGTAGGCACCTCCCGAGTAGTAGTAGTCGTCATCGACGTGGCGTCTGGCTCCTCGGCTTCATCGTCTGGTCGCAGCAATCGGGTATAGGAAGGGGGAAAAGAGGGAGCAAAGCAACCGTGAGTACTCATCCAAAGTACTCGCAAGCAAGGAGCTACACTACATATGTATGCATTGGTTTCAAATGGAAAAGGGGGTATCATATGTGGACTGAACTGCAGAATGCCGGAATAAGAGGGGGATAGCTAGTCCTTTCGAAGACTATGCTTCTGGTTGTTGGGGAACGTAGCAGAAATTCAAAAAATTTCTTACGTGTCACCAAGATCTATCTATGGAGAGACCAGCAACGAGGGGAAGGAGAGTGCATCTACATACCCTTGTAGATCGCTAAGCGGAAGCGTTCAAGTGAACGGGGTTGATGGAGTCGTACTCGTCGTGATCCAAATCACCGATGATCCTAGTGCCGAACGGATGGCACCTCCGTGTTCAACACACGTACAGCCCGGGGATGTCTCCTCCTTCTTGATCCAGCAAGGGGAGAGGAGAAGTTGAGGGAGAGCTCCGTCAGCACGACGACGTGGTGGTGGTGGAGCTCGTGGTTCTCCGGCAGGGCTTCGCCAAGCACCATGGAGGAGGAGGAGAAGGTAGGAGGAGGGAGGGCTGCGCCAGGCAAGAGGTCATCTCGTGTATTGGGCAGCCCCAAAACCTCCACTATATATAGGGGAAAGGGGGAGGGGGAGGTGCCCTAGGGTTTCTCCTAGGGGGGGGGGGGCGGCGGCCAGGGCAGATGGGATCTCCCCTTTGGGTGACTTGGCCCCCAAGCCAGGAGGTGGGAACCCTAGATGGGGCGCCCCAAACCCCCTGGTCACGTGGGAATAGGTGAGGGGGGCGCACAGCCCCTTAGTGGGCTGGTTTGCCCCCTTCCCTTGGAACATGAAGCCCCCCAACACTTGCCGGGGCTCCCGAAACACCTTTCGGTCATGCTGGTCATAGCCTGGTACCTCCGGAACACTTCCGGACTCCAATACCCTTCGTCCAATATATTGATCTTCACCGCCGGACCATTCCGGAACTCCTCGTGACGTCCGGGATCTCATCCGGGACTCTGAACTACCTTCGGTAACCACATACTATTTCCCATAACAACTCTAGCGTCACCGAACCTTAAGTGTGTAGACCCTACGGGTTCGGGAACCATGTAGACATGACCGAGACACCTCTCCGGCCAATAACCAATAGCGGGATCTGGATACCCATATTGGCTCCCACATGTTCCACGATGATCTCATCGGATGAACCACGATGTCGAGGATTTAATCAATCCCGTATTCAATTCCCTTGTCCAGCGGTATTGTACTTGCCCGAGATTCGATCATCGGTATCCGATGCCTTGTTCAATCTCGTTACCGGCAAGTCTCTTTACTCGTTCCGTAACACATCATCCCGTGATCAACTCCTTGGTCACATTGCGCATATGATGATGTCCTACCGAGTGGGCCCAGAGATACCTCTCCGTCACACAGAGTGACAAATCCCAGTCTCGATTCGTGCCAACCCAACAGACACTTTCGGAGATACCCGTAGTGTACCTTTATAGCCACCCAGTTACGTTGTGACGTTTGGCACGCCCAAAGTATTCCTACGGTATCCGGGAGTTGCACAATCTCATGGTCTAAGGAAATGATACTTGACATTAGAAAAGCTTTAGCGAACGAACTACACGATCTTTGTGCTAGGCTTAGGATTGGGTCTTGTCCATCACATCATTCTCCTAATGATGTGATCTCGTTATCAACGACATCCAATGTCCATGGTCAGGAAACCGTGACCATCTATTGATCAACGAGCTAGTCAACTAGAGGCTTACTAGGGACATGGTGTTGTCTATGTATCCACACATGTATCTGAGTTTCCTATCAATACAATTCTAGCATGGATAATAAACGATTATCATGAACAAGGAAATATAATAATAATCAATTTATTATTGCCTCTAGGGCATATTTCCAACAGTCTCCCACTTGCACTAGAGTCAATAATCTAGTTCACATCCCATGTGATTAACACTCACAGGTCACATCGCCATGTGACCAACATCCAAAGAGTTTACTAGAGTCAATAATCTAGTTCACATCACTATGTGATTAACACTCAATGAGTTATGGGTTTGATCATGTTGCTTGTGAGAGAGGTTTTAGTTAACGGGTCTGAACCTTTCAGATCCGTGTGTGCTTTACAAATCTCTATGTCATCTCCTAGATGTAGCTACCACGTTCTATTTGGAGCTATTCCAAATAACTGTTCTACTTGGAGCTATTCTAAATTGTTGCTCCATTATACGTATCCGGTATCTCTACTCTGAGCTATCCGGATAGGTGTTAAGCTTGCATCGACGTAACCCTTTACGACGAACTCTTTTACCACCTCCATAATCGAGAAAATTCCTTAGTCCACTAATTACTAAGGATAACTTTGACCGCTGTCCTGTGATCCATTCTTGGATCACTCTTGTACCCCTTGACTGACTCATGGCAAGGCACACTTCAGGTGCGGTACACAGCATAGCATACTGTAGAGCCTACGTCTTAAGCATAGGGGACGACCTTCGTCCTTTCTCTCTATTCTGCCTTGGTCAAGCTTTAAGTCTTAACTTCATACCTTACAACTCAGGCAAGAACTCCTTCTTTGACTGATCCATCTTGAACACCTTCAAGATCATGTCAAGGTATGTGCTCATTTGAAAGTACCATTAAGTATTTTGATCTATCCTTATAGATCTTGGTGCTCAATGTTCAAGTAGCTTAATCCAGGCTTTCCATTGAAAAACACTTTTCAAATAGCCCTATATGCTTTCCAGAAATTCTACGTCATTTCCGATCAACAATATATACTTATTAGAAATGTCGTAGTGCTCCCACTCACTTTATTGTAAATACAAGTTTCTCATAAACTTTGTATCCACCCAAAATCTTTGATCATCTCATCAAAGCATACATTCCAACTCCGAGATGCTCACTCCAGTCCTCAGAAGGATTGTTGGGGCTTTGCATACTTATTAGCATCTTTCAGGATTGACAAAACCATCCGGTTGTATCACATACAACCTTTCCTCAAGAAAATCATCAAGGAAACAATGTTTTGACATCCTATCTGCAAGATTTCATAAATAATGCAGTGACTGTTAATATAATTCCAACAGACTCTTAGCATCCCTACGAGTGAGAAAATCTCACCGCAGTCAACTCCTTGAACTTGTCAGAAAACATCTTAACGACAAGTCGAGCTTTCTTAATGGTGACATTTACCATCATTGTCCGTCTTCCTTTTAAAATCCATCTATACTCAACAGCCTCACGACCATCGAGCTGTTCTGTCAAAGTCTACACTTTGTTTCCATACATGGATCCTCTCTCGGGTTTTATGGCCTCGAGCCATTTATCGGAATCCGGGCCCACCATCGCTTCTCCATAGCTTGTAGGCTCATTGTTGTCTAGCAACATGACTTCCAAGACAGGATTACGTACTACTCAGAAGTAGTACGCATCCTTGTCATCCTACGAGGTTTGGGAGTGACTTGATCCGAAGTCTCATGATCACTATCATAAGCTTCCACTTCAATTGGTGTAGGTGCCACAGGAACAACTTCCTGTGTCCTACCACACACTAGGTGAAGAGACGGTTCAATAACCTCATCAAGTCTCCACCATCCTCCCACTCAATTCTTTCGAGAGAAACTTTTCCTCGAGAAAGGACCCGATTCTAGAAACAATCCCTTATTGCTTTCGGATCTGAGACAGGAGGTATACCCAACTGTTTTGGGTGTCCTATGAAGATGCATTTATCCGCTTTGGGTTCGAGCTTATCAGCCTGAAACTTTTTCACATAAGCGTCGCAGCCCCAAACTTTTAAGAAATGACAGCTTAGGTTTCTCTAAACCATAGTTCATATGG
This sequence comes from Triticum aestivum, assembly GCF_018294505.1. Lineage (NCBI taxonomy): Eukaryota > Viridiplantae > Streptophyta > Magnoliopsida > Poales > Poaceae > Triticum > Triticum aestivum. The sequence goes on from NC_057797.1 coordinate 610,107,347, forward strand.
TGTCATCTCATCGGAATTACGTGGTGCCCTATTTAAAGTGTATGTGGTTTTCTCTAATGCCTAACCCATAAACTATCGTGGTAATTCGATAAGAGACATCATGGTATGCATCATATCCAATAGGGTGCAGTTATGATGTTCGGACACACCATCACACTATGGTGTTCCAGGCTGTATCAGTTGTGAAACAATTTCCACAATGTCTTAATTCTGTGCCAAACTCGTAATTCAGATATTCATCTCTATGATCATATCATAGATATTTTATCCTCTTGTCACGATGATCTTTCAACTTCACCCTGAAATTACTTGAACCTTTCAATAATTCAGACTCGTGATTCATCAAGTAAATATACTCAACATCTACTCAAATCATCTGTGAAGTAAGAACTTAACGATATCCACTACACGCCTCAGCACTCATTGGACTGCACACATCAAAATGTATTTCTTCCAACAAGTTGCTTTTTAGTTCCATTTTACTAAAACCGAGGCTTTCAGTCATCTTGCCCATGTGGTAAGATTTGCATATCTCAAGTGATTCAAAATCAAGTGAGTCCAAACGATCCATCTGCATGGAGTTTCTTCATGCATATACACCAATAGACATGGTTCGCATGTCTCAAACTTTTCAAAAGTGATTGAGTCCAAAGATCCATCAACATGGAGCTTCTTCATGTGTTTTATACCGATATGACTTACGTGGCAGTGCCACAAGTAGGTGGTACTATCATTACTTTCTTATATCTTTTGGCATGAACATGTGTATCACTACGATCGAGATTCAACAAACCATTCATTTTAGGTGTAAGACCATTGAAGGTATTATTCAAATAAACAGAGTAACCATTATTCTCCTTAAATGAATAACCGTATTGCCATAGACATAATCCAATAATGTCTATGCTCAACGCAAACACCAATCTCGATGGTAGAGGGAGCTTGCGATGCTTGATCATATCAACATTGGAAACACTTCCAACACATATCGTCAACTCACCTTTAGCTAGTCTCCGTTTATTCCCTAGCTTTTATTTCGAGTTACTAACACTTAGCAACCGAACCGGTATCTAATACCCTGGTGCTACTAGGAGTACTAGTAAAGTACACATCAACACAATGTATATCCAATATACTTCTATCGACCTTGCCAGCCTTCTAATTTACCAAGTATCTAGGGTAATTCTGCTCCAGTGGTTGTTCCCCTTATTACAGAAGCACTTAGTCTCGGGTTTGGGTTCAACCTTGGGTTTCTTCACTAGAGCAACAGCTGATTTGCCGTTTCATGAAGTATCCCTTTTTGCCCTTGCCCTTCTTGAAACTAGTGGTTTCACCAACCATCAACAATTGATGCTCCTTCTTGATTTCTACTTTCGTGGTGTCAAACATCGCGAATATCTCAAGGATCATCATATATGTCCCTGATATATTATAGTTCATCACGAAGCTCTAGCAGCTTGGTGGTAATGACTTCGGAGAAACATCACTTTCTCATCTGGAAGGTCAACTCCCACTCGATTCAAATGATTGTTGTACTCAGACAATCTGAGCACAAGCTCAACAATTGAGCTTTTCTCCCTTAGTTTCCAGGCTAAGAAAATCGTCGGAGGTCTTATACCTCTTGACGTGTGCACGAGCCTGAAATCCTAATTTCAGCCCTCGAAACATCTCATATGTTTCGCGACGTTTCAAAAATTGTCTTCGGTGCCTCAACTCTAAACCGTTTAACTGAACTATCATGTAGTTATCAAAATGTGTATGTCAGATGTTCGCAACATCCACAGACGATGTTCGAGGTTCAGCACACTAAGCGGTGCATTAAGGACATAAGCCTTCTATGAAGCAATGAGGACAATCCTCAGTTTTACGGACCTAGTCCGCATAATTGCTACTATCAACTTTCAACTAAATTTTCTCTAGGAATATATCTAAATAGTAGAACTAAAGCGCGAGCTACGACATAATTTGCGAAGACCTTTTGACTATGTTCAGGATAATTAAGTTCATCTTATGAACTCCCACTCAGATAGACATCCCTCTAGTCATCTAAGTGATTACATGATCCGAGTCAACTAGGCCGTGTCCGATCATCACATGAGACGGACTAGTCATCATCGGTGAACATCTTCATGTTGATCGTATCTACCATACGACTCATGCTCGACCTTTCGGTCTTCTGTGTTCCGAGGCCATGTCTATACACATGCTAGGCTCGTCAAGTCAACCTAAGTGTTTCGCGTGTGTAAATCTGACTTACACCCGTTGTATGTGAACGTTAGCATCAAACACTCGATCATCACGTGGTGCTTTGAAACAACGAACTGTCGCAACAGTGCACAGTTAGGGGGAACACTTTCTTGAAATTTTAAAGAGGGATCATCTTATTTACTACTGTCGTTCTAAGCAAATAAGATGTATAAACATGATAAACATCACATGCAATCAAATAGGGACATGATATGGCCATCATCACTTTGCTCCTTTTGATCTCCATCTTCGGGGCTCCATGATCATCATCATCACCGGCATGACACCATGATCTCCATCATCATGATCTCCATCATCGTGTCTTCTTGAAGTTGTCACGTCATCTATTACTTCTACTACTATAGCTAACGGTTAGCAATAAAGTAAAGTAATTACATGACGTTTATGTTGACACGCAGGTCATAAATAAATTAAGACAACTCCTATGGCTCCTGCCGGTTGTCATACTCATCGACATGCAAGTCGTGATTCCTATTACAAGAACATGATCAATCTCATACATCACATATATCATTCATCACATCCTTTGGCCATATCACATCACATAGCATACCCTGCAAAAACAAGTTAGACGTCCTCTAGTTGTTGTTTGCATGTTTTGCGTGGCTGCTATGGGTTTCTAGCAAGAACGTTTCTTACCTACGCAAAGACCACAACGTGATATGCCAATTGCTATTTACCCTTCATAAGGACCCTATTCATCAAATCCGATCCGACTAAAGTGGGAGAGACAGACAACCGCCAGCCACCTTATGCAACTAGTGCATGTTTGTCGGTGGAACCGGTCTCACATAAGCGTACGTGTAAGGTTGGTCCGGGCCGCTTCATCCCACAATGCCGCCGAATCAAGATTGGACTAGTAACGGCAAGAATATTGAACAAAATCAATGCCCACAACTACTTTGTGTTCTACTCGTGCATAGAATCTACGCAATAGACCTAGCTCATGATGCCACTGTTGGGGAACGTAGCAGAAATTCAAAAATTTTCTTACGTGTCACCAAGATCTATCTATGGAGAGACCAGCAACGAGGGGAAGGAGAGTGCATCTACATACCCTTGTAGATTGCTAAGCGGAAGCGTTCAAGTGAACGGGGTTGATGGAGTCGTACTCGTCGTGATCCAAATCACCGATGATCCTAGTGCCGAACGGATGACACCTCCATGTTCAACACACATACAGCCCGGGGACGTCTCCTCCTTCTTGATCCAGCAAGGGGAGAGGAGAAGTTGAGGGAGAGCTCCATCAGCACGACGGCGTGGTGCTGGTGGAGCTCGTGGTTCTCCGGCAGGGCTTCGCCAAGCACCATGGAGGAGGAGGAGAAGGTAGGAGGAGGGAGGGTTGCGCCAGGCAAGAGGTCATCTCGTGTATTGGGCAGCCCCAAAACCTCCACTATATATAGGGGCAAGGGGGAGGGGGAGGCGCCCTAGGGTTTCCCCTAGGGGGGGCGGCGGCCAGGGCAGATGGGATCTCCCCTTTGGGTGACTTGGCCCCCAACCCAGGAGGTGGGAACCCTAGATGGGGCGCCCCAAACCCCCTGGTCACGTGGGAATAGGTGAGGGGGGCGCACAACCCCTTAGTGGGCTGGTTTGCCCCCTTCCCTTGGCCCATGAAGCCCCCCAACACTTGTCGGGGCTCCGGAAACACCTTTCGGTCATGCTGGTCATAGCCTGGTACCTCCGGAACACTTCCGGACTCCAATACCCTTCGTCCAATATATCGATCTTCACCGCTGGACCATTCCGAAACTCCTCGTGACGTCCGGGATCTCATCCGGGACTCCGAACTACCTTCGGTAACCACATACTATTTCCCATAACAACTCTAGCGTCACCAAACCTTAAGTGTGTAGACCCTACGGGTTCGGGAACCATGTAGACATGACCGAGACACCTCTCCGGCCAATAACCAATAGCGGGATCTGGATACCCATATTGGCTCCCACATGTTCCACGATGATCTCATCGGATGAACCACGATGTCGAGGATTTAATCAATCCCGTATTCAATTCCCTTGTCCAGCGGTATTGTACTTGCCCGAGATTCGATCGTCGGTATCCGATGCCTTGTTCAATCTCGTTACCGGCAAGTCTCTTTACTTGTTCCGTAACACATCATCCCGTGATCAACTCCTTGGTCACATTGCGCATATGATGATGTCCTACCGAGTGGGCCCAGAGATACCTCTCTGTCACACGGAGTGACAAATCCCAGTCTCGATTCGTGCCAACCCAACAGACACTTTCAGAGATACCCGTAGTGTACCTTTATAGCCACCCAGTTACGTTGTGACGTTTGGCACACCCAAAGTATTCCTACGGTATCCGGGAGTTGCACAATCTCATGGTCTAAGGAAATGATACTTGACATTAGAAAAGCTTTAGCGAACGAACTACACGATCTTTGTGCTAGGCTTAGGATTGGGTCTTGTCCATCACATCATTCTCCTAATGATGTGATCTCGTTATCAACGACATCCAATGTCCATGGTCAGGAAACCGTGACCATCTATTGATCAACGAGCTAGTCAACTAGAGGCTTACTAGGGACATGGTGTTGTCTATGTATCCACACATGTATCTGAGTTTCCTATCAATACTATTCTAGCATGGATAATAAACGATTATCATGAACAAGGAAATATAATAATAATAAATTTATTATTGCCTCTAGGGCATATTTCCAACACTGGTAACCTCCATCTTGCAGCAGGAGAAGAGAGTAGAAGGTAAGTTCACCAAGTAACATCGCATAGCATAATCGTAACCGATGATCCTCCCCTCGTCGCCCTGTGAGAGAGAGATCACCGGTTATATCTGGCACTTGGAAGGGTGTATTTTATTAAGTATCCGATTCTAGTTGTCATAAGGTCAAGGTACAACTCCAAGTCGTCCTGTTACCGAAGATCACGGCTATTCGAATAGATTAACTTCCCTGCAGGGGTGCACCACATTTCCCAACGCGCTCGATCCCCTTTGTCCGGACACACTTTTCTGGGTCATACTCGGCCTCGGAAGATCAACACGTCGCAACCCTACCTAGGCACAACAGAGAGGTCAGCACGCTGGTCTAAATCCTATGGCGCAGGGGTCTGGGCCCATCGCCCATTGCATACCTGCACGTTGCGTACGCGACTGGAAGCAGACCTAGCCCCCTTAATTCAAGCGCGAGCTTACGGTCCAATGCGGCGTGCGCCGCTTAGTCGCTGACGTCACGAAGGCTTCGGCTGATACCACAACGTCGAGTGCCCATAATTGTCCCCGCGTAGATGGTTAGTGCGTATAGGCCAGTGGCCAAACTCAGGTCAAATACCAAGATCTCGTTAAACACGTTCTCTTGAAATAACCGCGAACGCCGACCAGGGCCAGGCCCACCTCTCACCTAGGTAGTCTCAACCCGCCCTGTCGCTCCGCCACAAAGATCCACACAGAGGGCCGTTGGGACAATGGTCCTTTCAGCCCCCAATCCGTGAATCACTCGCGGGTGCTCCACGAGCCGACCCGACTTTAGTCACCACATGTATCATGTATAAAGTATATAGTATATACCCGTGATCACCTCCCGAGTGATCACAGCCCGATAGTATAGCACAACAGACAGACAAGAATGTAGGGCCACAGATGAAATACTAGCATCCTATACTAAGCATGTAGGATTGCAAGTAAAGGTAACAACAGTAGTAGCTAGGACAGGCTATGCATCAGGATAGGATTAACGGAAAGCAGTAACATGCTACACTACTCTAATGCAAGCAGTATAGAGAAGAATAGGCGATATCTGGTGATCAAGGGGGGGGGCTTGCCTGGTTGCTCTGGCAAGAAGGGTTCGTCAACAATGTAGTCGAACTCGATGGCATCAACGCCGGTCTCGGGGTCTAACGGAGAAGAAGAGGGGGGAAGAAATAGTAAATACAAAGTAAACAAAGCATCACAAAGCGTAACTTGGAAATACGTGATGCTAGGGGTGACCTAACGTAGTAGTAGGTGCTACTGGCGAAGGGGGGAAACATCCGGAAAAGTATTCCCGGTGTTTGACGTTTTCGGACAGACGAATCGAAAGTGTATTGTTGCGCGTTCGCTATGCTAGGGATGTGTGGCGGACGAACGGACTGCGTATTCGGATTCGTCTCGTCGATCTGAGTAACTTGCATGTTCAAATTATTTTCATCCGAGTTATGATTAATTTTATATAAATTTTTAAAATTTTAATAGTATTCTAGATTTTTTTAAATTACTTTTAATTCAAGTTGACCAGGTCAATTTGACTAGTCAAAAGGAGAGCTGTGACCCACATGTCATGAACTATTTACCTAAAAAATTAAATAAACTTAACTTATTTAATAGGAACCTACATGTCATCTACTAGTACTAGACTAACTTAGCACTAATTAATATTACTAACTAAACCTAGTACTAACAAGAGCCGGCCCGGCCACACACACACCACACCACACACACAGAGCACGTAGCAAGGGTTACATCTGTTCCCTGTTAACTGAACAAAGCATTTTGTGATTTTTATAGGAATTAATCGAGGCATCGAAAGAATTTGATCCAGTTGGATAAAATGAAGCTTGTAATGTATACTTTCTTCTTATATTATTTTTTGCTCATGTTAGCACTTGATTTACTGTTGTTTAGGGGCTGTCCAGAGAGCTAAACAGCGTAGTAGCACCAAAGCTAGCTACTGCTACAGTAACTGAACGTTACTGTAGCAGAGCAGCAGCAGAGTGCAGCGGCGCGGTGCGGACGGAGCAGCAACAGGCGGCAGCAGTAGCGCATAGCAGCAGCAGGGGAGAGGCTGCGCGCACGCGCGCAAGGGAGCAGCGACGGCAAGCACGCGGGCGCGCGTGCACGCGCGGGGCGCGGCCAAGGGACGGCCGGCGCGCGGCCAATCGCGGCCAGGGGCTTGGCGAGCCCAGCGGCGATAGCAGCACGCGGGCAAGGCCAGGGACGGCAAGGGGCTCGCACGGGCGCACGCGGGAGCAGTGCTCCAGGCGCGTCCACGGGAGGATACGGCGGCGGCAACAAGTCAGAGAAGTAGCAGCGGCAGAAGGAGCCGCGGCAAGCAGCCGCACGGAGCAGCAGGCGGCAGTGGTTACTGCAGGCGGGCACGACGGCTGCAGCGTACAGGGCGAGCGCGGACGGCGCCGCCACGCGCGGGCAGACGAGCGCGGTCTCGGTCGGGGCCGGCGTGGGGTACAGGGTGTTGGCGGTCACGGCGATGACAGTGACGGGTGCGCGAGGAACAGAGCACCGGCCACGGTGACCTACGACGATGAATCGAGCACGGGGTGTGAGGGGGAAAGGGGGAAGGAGCTATTCCGACGCTGCTCACTGAGAGGTGGCCGGTGTGGAGCTTGCGACGGTCGACGTGGTACGATGGCGAAATGTCGACGGCGCCCGTCGCGGCCGAGGTGGAAGAAGAGGACGCCGACGATGGTGGAGCGGCCCCGAGCTCGAGGTACCGGTCATAGGCGCAGTGGAGGTCGACCGCGGGCTCTCTGTGCAGTCCTAGGCGATGGGGTCAACGGAGATCAGTCCAGCGAGGCCCCTTGACGCTTCGGCTTGGCGAGCTGTGGCCGATGGCCACGTTGACGAAGATGGCGCAGCGACGGGGAGTGCTCGGGCCGGAGCAAGGGAGGTGCGAGGGGAAGCGGGCGAAGGGGGAAAAGCATCTAGGGTTCGGGGAAGGGGGTCGCCGGTGCTACGTAGGGCGAGGGGGGCCGTGGATGCGCGCCACGGCACCATGGCATCTGTGGATGTGCTCCACGATGCCTCCTGCTACAGGTTGAAGGCAACAAGTGCGGGGTGGGCATTCCAGCCCCACTTGGGCCTCCCTCTCACTTTCTTTCTTTCTTGTACTTAATTCCTTTTTTTGTTTTTTAAGTCTTCTATTTTTGTGTTAAGCTGAGCCACCAATTGGATTTTGTAGAAAGTGCCACTTGTCAAAACAAAAACTAGGCATTTTTTAATATTGCCACAAAAAGTCTTAGAGTTTAAATAAAATAGTTTAGAATTCCTATAATTTGAAAATGCATTTTAGTAAAGACTTGGCCCCTGTTTTAAATGTTTTAGGGCAATTAATCATTTTATTAATGTTGGTTTCATTTTTATAAAAGCTTTGGGAATTTTTGCAATATTACAAACACTTCTGTTTTGCTGTTTGAGTAATTAATATTTTGACTTTATTTTATATTTGAAGTTGAGGTCGAAGTATTCTTAATTGTTTCTTTTAGGGCATAATGGTGATGACCTGGCATAATTAGTGAAAGATTACTATAGGAAGAATCTCGGGATGTTACAACTACTCCTTAGACGAGGTGTAATTTCTGGGTTTTTGGGTGCTTGTACTGCTGTTTGGTCATTTAATATAGATCTGGGGGCTTTTTAAAAAAATGATATTTTTTGTGCTAATGGAGTGTTCCATGTCGGGACAAAGCACGTATCAGTTGCTACCACACTCTGTGCATGAGAGGATTCATTAATCTGGTTGTCAACTGATTGTAATGGTGCTAGTCTCAAACGCGTCAATCTTGGAGTACAAGTTGTAAGGGCATATTCAACACCAGACATGTTCTAAACGTTCACCTCTGGTTTTTGCTTAAGTATGCAACACTTAAGATAACTAGATGGTGTCTTGCGCATTACTGTGGGGACCTCTTTAGAATAATGTATAAATAAGTGGCCTATGGGTGTTAATCACATAAAAATGTGAACTATTGGTGTTAAATCACATGGCGATGTGAACTAGATTATTGACTCTAGTGCAAGTGAGAGACTGAAGGAAATATGCCATAGAGTCAATAATAAAGTTGTTATTTATATTTCCTTATATCATGATAAATGTTTATTATTCATGCTAGAATTGTATTAACCGGAAACTTGATACATGTGTGGATACATAGACAAAACACAATGTGCCTAGTAAGCCTCTACTAGACTAGCTCGTTAGTCAAAGATGGTTAAGTTCCCTAACCATAGACATGTGTTGTCATTTGATAAATGGGATCACATCATTAGGAGAATGATGTGATGGACAAGACCCATCCGTTAACTTAGCATGTTAATCATTGAGTTTTATTGCTATTGCTTTCTTCATAACTTATACATATTCCTTTGACTATGAGGTTATGCAACTCCCGGATACCGGAGGAATACCTTGTGTGCTATCAAACGTCACAACGTAACTGGGTGATTATAAAGATGCTCTATAGGTATCTCCGAAGGTGTTTGTTGGGTTGGCATATATCAAGATTAGGATTTGTCACTCCGAGTATCGGAGAGGTATCTCTGGTTCCTCTCGGTAATGCACATCATGATAAGCCTTGCAAGCAATGTGACTAATGAGTTAGTTGCAGGATGATGCATTACAGAACGAGTAAAGAGACTTGCCGGTAACAAGATTGAACTAGGTATGAAGATACCGACAATTGAATCTCGGGAAAGTAACATACCGATCACGAAAGGAATGACGTATGTTGTCATTACGGTTTGACCGATAAAGATCTTCGCAGAATATGTAGGAACCAATATGAGCATCAAGGTTCCGCTATTGGTTATTGACCGGAGAGGTGTCTCGGTCATCCCTACATAGTTCTCGAACCCGTAGGGTCCGCACGCTTAACGTTCAATGATGATTTGTATTATATGAGTTATGTGATTTGGTGACTGAAGTTTGTTCAGAGTCCCGGATGAGATCACGGACATGACGAGGAGTCTCAAAATGGTCGAGAGGTAAAGATTGATACATTGGAAGGTTATATACGGACACCGGAATGGTTCCGAAGAGGTTTGCGGATTTTTTGGAGTATCGGGAGGTTACCGGAACCCCTCGGGAAAGTGTTCGGCCTACATGGGCCTAAGGGAGAGGGAGGGAAGCCCGCGGGGGGGGGGGGGGGGTGGCGCGCGCCCCCTCCTAGGGAGTCCCAATAGGACAAGGAGGAGGGGGCGCGGCCCACCTTTCCCTTTCACTCTCCCTCTCCTTCCTTTCCCCCCGGTGGAAGAAGGGAAAGGGGGGGCGCGAATCCTACTCCTAGTAGGACTCCCCCCATGGCGCGCGCCCCCTGGCCGGCCTCCGCCTCCCCTCCTTTATATACAGGGGCGGGGGCACCCCAAAGGCACACTAATAGTTCTCTTAGTCGTGTGCGGTGCTCCCCTCCACAGTTTACTCCTACGGTCATAGCGTCGTAGTGCTTAGGCGAAGTCGTGCGCGGATCACATCACCATCACCGTCACCATGCCATCGTGCTGACGGAACTCTCCCTCGACCCTCTACTGGATCAAGAGTTCAAGGGACGTCATTGGGCTGAATGTTGATATGTCTCCAATGTATCTATAAATTATGTGTTGGGGAACGTAGCATTTCAAAAAAAAATCTATGATCACGCAAGATCTATCTAGGACATAGCAACGAGAGGGGATAGTGTGTCTACGTACCCTCGTAGACCAAAAGCGGAAGCGTTTAGTAACGCAGTTGATGTAGTCGAACGTCTTCGCGATCCAACCGATCAAGTACTGAATGCATGGCACCTCCATGATCTGCACACGTTCAGCTCGGTGATGTCCCTCGTACTCTTGATCCAGCTGAGGCCGAGGGTGAGTTGCGTCAGCATGACGACATGTTGATGGTGATGATGAAGTTATCGACGCAGGGCTTCGCCTAAGCACTATGACAATATGATCGAGGTGCAAAACTATGGAGGGAGGCACCGCACATGGCTAAAGATCAACTTGTGTATCAATGGGGTGCCCCCTCCCCCGTATATAAAGGAGGGGAGGAGGAGGAGGGTCGGCCTCAAGGGGCGCGCCCAAGGGGGGGATTCCTACTCCTAGTAGGAGTAGGTTTCCACCTTTCCTAGTCCAAGTAGGAGAAGAAGGAAGGAGAGGAAGAAGAGAAGGAAAGGGGGGCCGACCCCCCTATCCCTAGTCCAATTCGGTTTGGGCTAGGGGGGCGCGCGCCACACCTTGGCCTGCCTCCTTTCTTCCACCATTAGGCCCATGAGGCCCAATAACTTCCCGGGGGGGTCCGGTAACCCCCGGTACTCCGAAATTATCCGAAATGACCCGAACCATTCCAGTGTCCGAATGTAGCCTTCCAATATATGAATTTATATTTCTCGATCATTTCAAGACTCATCGTCATGTCCGTGATCTTATCCGGGACTCCGAACAAACTTCGGTTCATCAAATCACATAACTCATAATACAAATCGTCATTGAACGTTAAGCGTGTGGACCCTACGGATTCGAGAACTATGTAGACATGACCGAGACACATCTTCTGTCAATAACCAATAGCGGAACCTGGATGCTCATATTGGTTCCTACATCTTCTACGAAGATCTTTATCGGTCAAACCGCATAACAACATACGTTGTTCTCTTTGTCATCGGTATGTTACTTGCCCGAGATTCGATCGTCGGTATCATCATACCTAGTTCAATCTCGTTACCAGGAAGTCTCTTTACTCGTTCTGTAATGCATCATCCCGCAACTAACTCATTAGTCACATTGCTTGCAAGGTTTATAGTGATGTGCATGTAACACCCTCGATGCAGCTATATCTCCCACATGTCGAACCATGACTTAGAGTCATAACCGCATTGAAAGCAATGTCGCAACTGAGGTAATCTTCACAACAACCCATGTAATACATAAGGGAAAGAGATACATAGTTGGCTTACAATCGCCACTTTACACAGTTACATGAATAAAGCATTACATCATCCAGATACACTCAAGGTCCGACTACGGAACCAAAATAAAAGAAGACTACCCCAAATGCTACACAGATCCCCGATCGACCCCAACTGGGCTCCACTACTGATCAACTGAAACGAAATAACACAAAGGACAAAATCTTCATCGAGCTGCTCCTTGAGCTTGGTTGAGTCACCTGCACGGTATCATCGGCACCTACAAACTGGTTTTGGAAGTATCTGTGAGTCACGGGGACTCAGCAATCTCACACCCTCCTGATCAAGACTATTTAAGCTTATAGGTAAGGCAAAGGTATGATGTGGAGCTGCAGCAAGCGACTAGCATATATGGTGGCTAACATACGCAAATGAGAGCGAGAAGAGAAGGCAAAAGCACGGTCGAGAATCTATGATCAAGAAGTGATCCTAGAGCAACCTACGTCAAGCATAACTTCAACACCGTGTTCACTTCCCGGACTCCGCCGAGAAGAGACCATCATGGTAACATACGCGGTCGATGCATTTTAAGTAAGTTAAGCTGCAGGTTTTCTACAACCGGACATTAACAAATTCCCATTTGGCCATAACCGCGGGCACGGCTTTCAAAAGTTCAAATCCCTACAGGGGTGTCCCAACTTAGCCCATCACAAGCTCTCACGGTCAACGAAGGATATTCCTTCTCCCAAGACAATCCGATCAGACTCGGCATCCCGGTTACAAGACATCCTCGAAAATGGTAAAACAAGTCCAGCAAGACCACCAGTTGTGCAGAAAAATCCCGATAGGAGCTGCACATATCTCGTTCTCAGGAGCCAACGTAACCCAAGTTGCCAAGGGACGGCCCCGCACGGTGCTCTGGGTTGGACCAACACTTAGACAAGCACTGACCCGGGGGTTTGAAAAAAAGATGACCCTTGGGCTGGCCTAACCCAAGGAAAAAAGAGGCTAGGAGGCGAATGGTAAAACCAAGGTTAGGCCTTGCTGGAGGAGCTTTATTCAAGGCGAACTGTCAAGGGGTTCCCATTATAACCCAACCGTGTAAGGAACGCAAAATCCGGGAACATAACACCGATATGACGGAAACTAGGGCGGCAAGAGTGGAACAATACACCAGGCATAAGGCCGAGCCTTCCATCCTTTACCAAGTATATAGATGCATTAATTAAATAATAGATATTGTGATATCCCAACAAAATATCCATGTTCCAACAAGGAACAAACTCCAATCTTCACCTGCAACTAACAACGCTATAAGAGGGGCTGAGCAAAGCGGTAACATAGCCAAACAACGGTTTGCTAGGACAAGGTGGGTTAGAGGCTTGGCATGACAATATGGGAGGCATGATATAGCAAGTGGTAGGTATCGTGACATAGGCATAGCAATAGAGCGAGCAACTAGCAAGCAAAGATAGAAGTGATTTCGAGGGTATGGTCATCTTGCCTGAGATCCCACAAGGAAGAAGAACGAGTCCATGAAGAAGACAAACGAAGGAAGTCGAATGGATCCTCACAACTCTGGAACGGAACCGAAGCTAACGAGGGAAACAAACCAGAAAGAAGCAAACAACATGGTAAACAACCATCACATAAGCATGACATGATGCACAACCAAGTATGATGCATGTCCGGTTTAAATATGCATGGCATGGCAAAGTGCACACGCAATCCTACAAATTAAGTGGAGCTCAATATGCAACGAGTTGCATATTGACGAAACACCACATGACTTATTTAGTTCTCTCTCGGTTATGTACCCAACAATATTAAATGTTGTTAAACATGGCAAGAGGTGAAGCATATGAAAACTACCTATCTAGGAAAGTTTAAATGAGGCCGGAACAACGAACACCAATTTCGGTAAATCCCCATATGTATAAGCAATTAAAATGCCAACAACAATTTAAACATTTTAAATGTTGTTATCATGATGCGGATGACATGTGCAAGTTTATGGAATTTTTATTAAAAGTTGATAAGAGCATTATGAAGCATTTGTCACCGTGGTGGAAGGAAAGGGGGTGCCACGGCAACGATAACGAAAACGGTGCCACAGCAGCGTTCCAGTTTCGGTAACTCGATTGAGATACCGATGCAAAGGAGAAGTGTGTGGATGCATGCAACAGATGGTGGGGTGATCCCGGTTACTGGGTTCCCACGGGTTGACGGTGGTGACAAGGCAAAAGAGGGGCAACGTGCACCGATAATTCGAGCACGGAGCAAGCTCGAGCATCTCATACATCACACATGCATTCGTTCATGGGTGGTCGTCTTGAGGTTATACCTTCGAAGCGTGCGTTATCGGAGGGGTTCGAGTTCGATGCGATGTAGGGGAAGTAGACATTCTCGGGACGTTCGTAGTGGAAGTAGTCGTTCTTGCATGCTCTAAGGTCGACGGTAGAGGTTCTCGTGATCTCGACGACGGTAGTGGTACATGTTTATCGTAGCACGAGTTTCCGTAGATGTTCGGGGTCACGGCGAGGAACTTGATGCATCGTTGAACTTGGCGTCCAAGGAATCCCGCGTAGTCGTACACGAATCATAGTCGAACTTGACGGTTCTGTAACACGGTTCTTCGGAGACGGTAGTTGTTCTCAGGTCGTAGACGAGCTTGACGGATCCGAGGGTTTCGGGCGTCATGGTACTTGTCGAAATCCACATCGAATGTAGTTGAACATCTTTAAACGGAACTTGCTGCGCCCTAGGGTCATCAAGTACTAGTTTTTGATGGAGTTCGGGTCTTCGGTGTCGTGGTACTTGGTGTCCCTGCAGTCGACCTTGCCGGTCTTGATGGTCCGAAACGAAGTAGCACTAGGCCCTCGGGAGAACGACGAAGCCGCATGGAGGCTTGCGACAGGGAAGTCAACGCGGGCACTAGCACCCGTCCTGTCGCTCGAGAGGAGGGAAACTTGTCGCGGCGAAACTCTACAGCGAAGCAGCAGCGGCAGAAGGAACTCGGCACGGCAGTGAGAGCTTGCAGGGGGATCGATATCTGGCAGACCCCCATGGCGGGTGGACCTGGCGCATGTCCTTTCCCCAACGCACACACAAGCAGGAGCAAGAATCCCTGCCAGTTCATGCATCGACGGGGCACGGGACTTCGGGAAGGCAGGGATGAGCTCGGGGCGGACGCGAGAGGCGTGGAGGTTAGATCCATGAGAACCGAGTCAGTAGGGGCGGCGCAGAGCTCCTTGGCCTGTGGCGCGCGCCTGGCTTGCAGGTCGCCAGAGCAGCGAGGCAAGGTTGGGCCGACTGATAGAGGCAAAGGTGTACCGATGTTTCGATGAGATGGTGGCTATCGTTTTCTGTGGGAGTCGACCTTGACGGTCTGACTACGAACGTGCGAGACGTCGCGCCTTAGCAATCGCTAAACCAACTTCCGAGGGTTATTGACCACGCCGGAGCACGATCAACCTGACCACGAGGGTCTGTTTCCTGCGAGCAAACGAAGAACAAGCAAGAAACTGAGATTGCAATCTGGATATTGCGAATATAAGATGAAAGCTTTATTGATCAAGGTGGGGTTCTGTGATGCCTTGGTCTGGTCGTTGAACACAAACAAAGTACGCGAAGTTGCAGCTATGGCAAACTTTTAATCTAAACAAAACCCAAAGTCTAAACGACGCCCTAAGGGCTGTATATATGGAGGAAGAGGGGGGAATTTCGTGGCCCTTGAGGGTGGGGTCCGAAACCAACCCTAACTCTTGTTTCCCCACACATACGGACTCTAAATATAGCCTATACTTAAGTATTTCGAAATTACATGGGCCTGGCCCATTAATAAGGTGACGCAGCACCTAGAATAGCCTATGGACGAATATTATGAAGTGGCATCTTGTATATTTCATCCAAGGCTTCATGCACTCCTTATGGCGGCTTCAAAATCCTGAAATCATCAATTGTAACTCCGTTCTTGATCCCCTTGTGCATGCCATCAACTCCATGCGTGTTCTTGCTCCAATGTTCATCCCTCTCCAAGCTAGGCCCTTCATTTGTAAGCAAAACAAATGTATCCAATTTAGGCAGCATCATAATCTCATGAACATTAGAATCATTACCAAGAAACGAAAGTACCTGGTAATTTAACTGGCGTGCGCGAGCTCTAGTAATTGGTCCAGTATATGTAACAGTAGGGGCTGTGGGTGTAACAATGGTATTGATGTCCTCATCATCCTCCCCTTCTTGAAATGAAGCCGTCCTCGATGGAAGCTCATCTTCCTCACCCAAATAAGGCTTCAAATCTGCAATGTTAAAAGTGGGACTAACCCCAAAATCTGCAGGTAGCTCAAGTTTATATGCATTATCATTTATTTTCTCTAACACCTTAAAAGGACCATTAGCACGTGGCATTAGCTTTGATTTGCGCAAATTAGGAAATCTATCTTTATGCAAATGTAACCAAACAAGATCTCCAGGTGCAAACACAACATGTTTTCTACCCTTATCTCCAGCAAGTTTATATTTAGCATTCATACGGTCAATGTTTTCCTTAGTTAACTCATGCATTTTTAAAATCAATTCAGAACGTTCTTTAGCATCAAAATTAACCTTCCCCGAAGATGGAAGAGGCAACAAATCAATAGGTGCACGAGGTAGGAAACCATACACAATTTCAAAAGGGCACATCTTAGTAGTAGAATGCAATGAACGATTATAAGCAAATTCAATATGAGGCAAGCATTCTTCCCACATTTTCTTATTATTCTTCAAAACAGCCCTAAGCAGAGTAGACAATGTTCTATTGACTACTTCAGTTTATCCATCAGTTTGGGGGTGACAAGTAGTACTAAAAAGCAGTTTAGTCCCCAACTTAGCCCATAAACATCTCCAAAAGTGGCTAAGAAATTTAGTATCACGATCTGAAACAATAGTATTTGGCACACCATGCAAGCGAATAATTTCACGAAAGAACAAATCAGCAACATTAACAGCATCATCGCTTTTATGACATGGTATAAAGTGTGCCATTTTCGAGAATCTATCCACGACAACAAATATGCTATCCCTCCCCTTCTTTGTTCGAGGTAAACCTAAAACAAAGTCCATAGATATATCCTCCCAAGGAACACTAGGTACAGGCAAAGGCATATATAAACCATGAGGATTGAGTCGTGACTTAGCTTTTTGACATGTAGTGCAGCGAGCAACAAAACGCTCAACATCCCGTCTCATCTTTGGCCAGAAGAAATGTGTAGCAAGTACGTCCTCCGTCTTCTTCACGCCAAAGTGTCCCATTAGTCCTCCTCCATGCGCCTCCTGTAACAACAAAAGACGAATGGAGCTAGCTGGAATGCATAGCTTGTTAGCACGAAACACAAATCCATCGTTAAGAACGAACTTGTTCCAAGTTCTCCCTTCCTTACAATTCTGCAATACATCTTTAAATTCAGCATCATGAACATATTGATCTTTGATGGTCTCCAAACCAAATATTTTAAAGTCAAGTTGTGAAAGCATAGTATAATGACGAGACAAGGCATCAGAAATAACATTTTCTTTACCCTTCTTGTGTTTAATGACATAAGGGAAAGTCTCAATGAATTCAACCCATTTAGCATGTCTACGGTTCAGTTTTGCTTGACTTTTAATGTGTTTCAAAGATTCATGATCAGAATGTATAACAAATTCCTTGGGCCACAAATAATGTTGCCATGTTTCTAAGGTCCGAACAAGAGCATATAATTCTTTATCATAAGTAGAATAGTTCAGACTAGGCCCACTCAATTTTTCAGAAAAGTATGCAACAGGTTTTCCATCTTGTAATAACACACCTCCTAATCCAATTCCACTAGCATCACATTCAAGCTCAAAAGTCTTATTGAAATTAGGAAGTTGGAGTAAAAGAGAATGTGTCAACTTATCTTTCAATACCGTGAAGGCTTCTTCCTGTGCGGTACCCCAAACAAAAGGCACATCCTTCTTTGTAAGCTCGTTGAGAGGTGCAGCAATGGTGCTGAAATCTCTCACAAAACGCCTATAGAAACCAGCGAGGCCAAGGAAACTCCTCACTTGTGTGACCGTTTTGGGCTGCGGCCAACTCTCAGTAGCTTCAATCTTGGCTTTATCAACTTCAATTCCCTGTGGAGTAACAACATAGCCAAGAAAAGATACTCAGTCGGTGCAAAAGGTGCACTTTCCAAGGTTACCAAACAAACGTGCATCACGTAGAGCAATAAAAACAGCACGTAAATGTTCCAAATGTTCCTCCAAAGATTTGCTATAAATCAATATGTCATCAAAGTAAACTACCACAAATCGTCCAATGAAAAGCACGTAAAACTTCGTTCATTAATCTCATGAAAGTACTAGGTGCATTAGTTAACCCAAAAGGCATGACTAACCACTCATATAATCCAAACTTAGTTTTAAATGTTGTTTTCCATTCATCTCCCAATTTCATACGAATTTGATGGTATCCACTACGCAAATCAACTTTGGAGAATATTGTAGAGCCACTCAATTCATCAAGCATATCATCTAGCCTAGGAATAGGATGACGATAACGAATAGTAATATTATTAATGCCTCTACAATCAACGCACATACGCGACGTACCATCCTTTTTCGGCACTAAAATGATAGGAACAACACAAGGACTAAGGGATTCGCGTATATAACCTTTGTCGAGCAGTTCTTGTACTTGACGCATAATCTCCTTCGTCTCCTCTGGATTGGTACGGTATGGTGCACGGTTGGGTAATGATGCACCGGGAATTAAGTCAATTTGATGCTCAATCCCTCGAATAGGTGGTAATCCCGGTGGCACGTCTTGTGGAAAGACGTCAGCGAACTCCTGCAAAATGTTAGTGACAGCAGGAGGCAAAGAGGAAGGCACGTCCTCGAATGAAAATAATGCCTCTTTGCACACAAAAGCATAGCAAACAGATTTGCTAAAATCTAGATCATCAATATCAGATTTGGTGGCAAGTAAACATGCACTTTTCAATTTAATTTCAGAAGCAACACTAGATTGTTTATTATTATTAGGCTGCATTTGTTGCTCAAATTCTTTTGCCACAATCTGATTTTCACTCTTATTTTTCTCCTGTTTTGCTTTATTAGCTCTATTAATATCATCTTTCAAAATGGAATCAGGAGTCATAGGAAGCAAAGTAATATTTTTATCCTTATGAACAAGAGTATACTGATTGTTTCTACCATGGTGAACAGAATTTTTATCAAATTGCCATGGTCTACCAAGTAATAAGGAACATGCTTGCATAGGTACCACATCACAATCAACATAATCAGCATATGTAGAGATACTAAAATGCACACGAATAGTACGTGTTACCTTAACCTTGCCGCTGTTGTTGAACCATTGGATGCAGTAAGGATGTGGATGTGGTCTTGTGGTGAGAGATAGCTTCTCCACCATCTCCATGCTAGCCAAGTTATTGCAGCTCCCTCCATCTATGATGACGCGAACAGAACGTTCCTTCACAACTCCCTTTGTATGGAACAAATTATGCCTCTGATTTTTCTCAGCTTGTGTAACCTACACACTCAAAACACGTTGAGCAACTAAACATTCATACCTGTCAGCATCTTCAGCAGCCATGTATTGCGTCTCATGATCAAAATCATCTCCACCGTGTTCTTCACGTGTAATAAGAGCCAAAATCTCCTCATCATAGTCACTAGCGGACTCATACCCACCATCCTCAGTAGCAATCATCACACGCTGAGATTGGCATTCTCTCGCAAAATGTCCTCTTCCCTTACAACGACGACAAATAATATCACTTGTGTGCCCTGTTGATGCCATGGAAGAAGAAGAGCTCTGCGCAGGTCCAGCAGGTGTGCTCTTGGCAGATAGTGGTGGTTGTGCCTGCTTTCTTGTATCACGGCTGGAGGTGGCAGCCGACGGAGGCGCCGGTGTAGCAGAACATGTGGAAGTAGATGATGCATGTGGTGTCCATGATGAAGGTCGACCTGTAGAAAAGTTAGTCCGCGCCAATGCCTGTCGATCCTGCACTTCACATTCAGCTTTACAAGCAAGATGGAATAAACGAGTGATATTAGTATACTCCTTATACTCTAGAATCGTCTGAATCTCTCTATTTAATCCACCCATAAAACGTGCAAGCATAGCTTCATTCTCCTCAACAATACCACATCTAATCATGCCAGTTTGTAATTCCTGATAATATTCTTCTACAGAATTTTTCCCTGTCTTAAGCGCTGCAATTTTTGAAGTAATTCACGTTGATAATATGGTGGAACCCAACGAGTACGCATAGCAGTTTTCAAAGCAGCCCAAGTAGCAGGAATAGTATATAATCTACAATGCTCAGACCACCAAACACATGCAAAACTAGTGAATGCACAAACAGCAGCAGGAACACGTCTCTCCTCGGGATATTGTAAACATGTAAATCGTTGTTCAGTTTCTAACTCCCAAGTAAGATATATATCAGGAACATATCTACCCTCAAATGGTGGAATATTCAATTTTAGTTTAGGGAGATGGTCATGATCTCGTACCTGAGGGTGAGCCCTACCATTGCCATTATTTGCATGTGGACGACCTGGTGGTTGCTGTGCTGGTGGTGGCACGTAGTTCTGATTTTGATCAACCTCATCCTTGTAATCGCCGGCAAAATCATCCTCCTTCGCATCAGCAGCAGGAGCCACAGAAGTATCAACAGCAGCACCAACAGTTTGGCTAGGTGCAAGAGGGAGACGGCTCGCTCGGCGGAGGGATGTTTCACGATGTGTAGGTAGTCGTTGTTGTTGTTGTAGAGGTGCGTTAGGTGCAGCCGGTGGTGGTGGTGGAAGACGCGCGAGCAATTCATTAAACCTGTTATCGAGCTTTGTTTCGAACGTCTTCTCCATGTCATCTATATTCTCCATGGCCTCTTCAAATCTGTTTAGCACATCTTGCACCTGTCCATTCATCATTTGCTGAAATTTATCATGCAACTCCTTATTCGTCAAGTTCTCCCAGTCAGTCTCGTCGGCTTGTGATCCTGGCATGGTTAGCAGCAATAGAAACACACACGAATATGATCCTACAGACTACTAACAAGTGGTGGTGGTGGCGGGTGTCACAAATCCGTCAAGCAAATCTTA
The DNA here is from genome assembly GCF_018294505.1 of Triticum aestivum. Lineage (NCBI taxonomy): Eukaryota > Viridiplantae > Streptophyta > Magnoliopsida > Poales > Poaceae > Triticum > Triticum aestivum. The sequence goes on from NC_057797.1 coordinate 610,128,388, forward strand.
AATTCTTACCAGTTCTTACCCAGCAGCAGGCGGTGATCGGCAACCGTTGTAGTCAAAACTCTCAAAAGCTTGGATAGAGCGATTGCCAGGGAGAGTCAAGCGCATGACGTAGATGTATGTGGAGCTGGGAAGGCTTATAGTATGGTAGCAAAAAGGGTCAGCAATAATCAATTCAGAGATGCAAAGTTGAATAAACGCTCAACGACGGTACTGTGCTGGTCCTAGGCTAGACCATGCTAGAGACGCGATCCTAGAACACTAACAAAATCACGGCGCTGCACGTAAATAAGGGAAAAGCACACTCTGGAACTCTTTTTTTTCGCTCTTTTTTTTGCGCTCCTCTTTTTTTGCGAAAAATCACTATAATGGCGAGTGTCTCAAAACTCTTCCCTCGTCAAACTGATAGGATGGGCACGGAATTTTTTTTTCACTTTTTTTTCGGAAATCAGGGCAGCGACGATGAAAAAGTGCGACAAAAAATCACTATGATGGCACGTGGCTCAAAAGACTCAGAAAAGCCTAAAAATAGGATAGGGAAAACATATTTTTGCCCGTGAAAATTTTGGCCTAAAAACTGCCCGGGGGTCTCCAGACTCTTTCTTTCCGAGACCTACGCAGGCAAGGAAACACGAATCGGAATTTAGATTGATCTCAAGAACAAACCTAATATGAGAAGAACTCGGATTGGTGGTGGATATATGGTTGTGGTATATGGCAGCGGTGGTGGTATATGGTAGCGGTGGTGGTATATGGATACAGATTGGTGGTGGTATATGGATACGGATTGGTGGTGGTATATGGATATGGATTCAGAGCGGTGGCGGATAAGCAAAGGTGGTAGATGGGCGATGATGATGGTGCGGCGTCGGCGTGACAACTTATGATCAGAACTCGAAACTCTAAAAGACTAGACTTTAAGACCAGCAACTTGACACGACGATGCAACCGCAAATTCAACAAAGCAAAAACCCTAAAAAGATTATGCAAAGGCTCAGATTGGTTCGGATATGATGAACTAACCCTAATTTTTTGTGTGGCTTTTTCGTGGACTGTAGGTATGAAGAACAGACTCGATCTAATCTATGAAAAACTGTAAAATCTCACTGAGCAACCTGGAAATCTGATACCACTTGATAGAGGCAAAGGTGCCCCGATGTTTCGATGAGATGCTGGCTATCGTTTTCTGTGGGAGTCGACCTTGACGATCCGACTACGAACGTGCGAGACATCGCGCCTTAGCAATCGCTAAACCAACTTCTGAGGGCTATTGACCATGCTGGAGCACGATCAACCTAACCACGAGGGTCTGTTTCCTGCGAGCAAGTGAAGAACAAGCAAGAAACTGAGATTGCAATCTGGATATTGCGAATATAAGATGAAAGCTTTATTGATCAAGGTGGGGTTCTGTGACGCCTTGGTCTGGTCGTTGAACACAAACGAAGTACGCGAAGTTGCAGCTATGGCAAACTTTTAATCGAAACAAAACCCAAAGTCTAAACAACACCCTAAGGGCTGTATATATGGAGGAAGAGGGGGGAATTTCGTGGCCCTTGAGGGTGGGGTCCGAAACCAACCCTAACTCTTGTTTCCCCACACATACGGACTCTAAACATAGCCTATACTTAAGTATTTCGAAATTACATGGGCCTGGCCCATTAATAAGGTGACGCAGCACCTAGAATAGCCTATGGACGAATATTATGAAGTGGCATCTTGTATATTTCGTCCAAGGCTTCATGCACTCCTTATGGCGGCTTCAAAGTCCTGAAATCCTCACTTGTAACTCCGTTCTTGATCCCCTTGCGCATGCCATCAACTCCATGTGTGTTCTTGCTCCAATGTTCATCCCTCTCCAAGCTAGGCCCTTCATTTGTAAGCAAAACAAATGTATCCAATTTAGGCAGCATCATAATCTCATGAACATTAGAATCATTACCAAGAAACGAAAGTACCTGGTAATTTAACTAGCGTGCGCAAGCTCTAGTAATTGGTCCAGTATATGTAACAGTAGGGGCTGTGGGTGTAACAATGGTATTGATGTCCTCATCACCGACAAGAGGCGTCGTGGCGGCGGTGGGTCGGCATGGTACTGCGGTGGCTGACGAAGACTGCGAGGCAGCAAGGAAGAGGGAGAGGGGAACGTGACGAGGGCGCGGCGGCGCTGGGAACCCGGCGGGCTCGAGCAGCTCCAAGCGGCGGCGGATGTCGGCGACGGCTGGAGCAGAGGACGGCGAGAGGAGCCGAGAGCGTGCGGGAGGGACGAGGTTGGTTCGACGGCGCTGCTGGGGCAGGAGGCCGTGCTAGGGAGCGGGCACTGGTACGAGGGGTTACTCCCCTGTGGCGGCGCTGGAGGTATCGAGAGGAGAAAGGGGGGGTCGAGCAGAGCAGCAAGGGAACGAGAGGGAGATGGGGATGAGCGGGATCAAGAGGAAAACGGGGACGAGCCGATCCTCTCTGGCGGCGGAGGGAGAGGGGTCTCGGGCGCCTAGGGTTAGCTGGAGGTGGGCTGGCGCGGGAGGCCTTGGCCAAATGGGCCGCAGGAGGCCCATGTGGCAAGGCTGGGCTCTCTCTCTCCCTCTCCCTCTTATTTACTTCTTTATTTCCTGATTTAACAAATAATAAACCAAGAAACAAGAAATGTAGAGAGAGTTAGGAGAAGAATTGGAGCAGGGCGCCAATTTTCTTAGACTCATAAAAAGGAGCTTGATCCAAGAAAAATACATTTGGCACCGTTTGGAAGGATTGCATTCGAACACATTTGAATGTGAATCAAATAAGTTTGAATTAGGAAAACATTTTTGGAGAGTCCAAAAATGTTCGGAATTTTGTGGAGAACGGGAAAGCGATGAAAGAAAAATATATGGCAAGGTTTGAGGAGCAACTCGAAGTAGAAAAGACTTGAGAGTTACATTGCAAGTGTGTCACGGTAATTCCACATTAAAGGAAATATTTATAATAGCTCCCTACTATCGGGAGGATATGTTATAAAGAGAAGTCACCCTTCCCTCGGTTTAAATGGATCGAAGATCCATGCAATTTATTTAGTTGAGATGCAAAAGACTTATGACATGATGACATGATGCAATACACATGATGCAACGAACCAAAATGAATCACACGACGAAACCCGGAAATCATGGAAGACACCTGAAGCTCCGGTCTTGGGGCGTTACAGTGCATTACCAAGAGAGCCCAGAGATACCTCTCCGATATATGAAGTGACAAATCCTAATCTCGATCTATGCTAACTCAACAAACACCATCGGAGACACCTGTAGAGCATCTTTATAATCACCCAGTTACATTTTGATGTTTGATAGTGATACGTCTCCAACGTATCTATAATTTCTGATTGTTCCATGCTATTATATTATCTGTTTTGGCTGTTAATGGGCTTTATTTTACACTTTTATATTATTTTTGGGACTAACCTATTAACCGGAGGCCCAACCCAAATTGCTGTTTTTTGCCTATTTTAGTGTTTCGTAGAAAAGGAATATCAAATGGAGTCCAAACGGAATGAAATCTTCGGGAATGTGATTTTTGGAACAAATGTGATCCAGGGGACTTGGAGTGGACGTCAAGCAATCAACAAGGCAGCCATGAGGCAGGGGGCGCGCCTACCCCCCTGGGCGCGCCCTCCACCCTCGTGGGCCCCTGATTGCTCCACCGACCTACTTCTTCCTCCTATATATATCCACATACCCTGCAAACATCCAGGAGCACTGCGAAACCCTATTTCCACCGCCGAACAGAGCCCCTGATGCTCTATTCGGTGTTCACAAAGAAAAGCCGAACAGAGGATCAAACAATATTGCAGGAGTCTAATATAAGTATGTCAATATGCGTATGCAGGCTTCACTGCTGGCATCTGCCACACTGATTGCGGAGGTTGCCTCGCTGAAGCAGGACCTTAAAGGGTCCCAGGACAAGCTCGGCCTTGCCAAGAGGCAGCTCGAGGAGAACCAAGGTAAGTAATACCTGTATATAGATATGTATATATAAAAGAAGACGTGATTGCAAAATGACATGATCATCTTATATTTGCGAGGGGCCACGACCGAGGTGGTGTCCCTGAAGCAAGCACTATCTGAGGCCGAAGACAAAGCGGCCAAGGAGCGCGCCGAGCGGGAAAGGCAAGAGGCACGGGTGGGCGAGGTGCAGCAAGAGCTCCAGGCTCTCGTGACGAAGCACGAGGCGTTGGAGCTTGACTCGAACACGCGAGAGTCTGAGCTTGCCGCGGCCCTCGAGAGCGCGAAGAGTGCCAAGGCCGAGGCCCAAAAGGCCCTTCAGGAGATTGACGCGATGAAGAAAATAGCGGCGGGTAAGGCATTCTATATGCAAAGCAAGCATGTGAAAGTAAATTACCTATTACTTACCCGGATCCGGAGCTCTCCAGGAGCATTCGCAGATTTGCCCCCCAGCGTGTCAGATGCCGCACAGTTTTACTAGGCCGAGGAGGGAAGCTCAAGGAGAAGCTGTTCTGGTCTCAGTATACTGGGACCGAACACCCGGTGCCTATGAGCGACCACCTGAAGTAGCTGGTCGAGCTACACAAGGCGGCCGAACAGGCCATGAAGGGCTTTATAGTTGGGCTGTGGCCTGGCGACGCCCTTCCGAGTAGCTACTTCGGCCTGGTGAGGCGGCTAGTGGATGCCTGCCCACGGCTGGAAGTTGTCAAGCGGTTCGTCTGTATTGAAGGTGCACGTCGGGCTTTCGCCCGTGTGAAGGTGCACTGGGCAAAGCTAGATGTCGTGAAGCTGATCAAGGAAGGACCGCCGCAGGGCAAGGAGCATCGCACCCCCGAAATTTATTATGAGGGTGTCCTGAAGGGTGCCCGTCTTGTAGCGGACGAATGTTCAAAGGATGTAATATTTGAGTAAACTTGCTCGTGTGATCCTGTATGATGAAAACTTGTTTCATATGCGCTATGCAACGCTTGTTTGAATTTAAAATATTACCTTCTGTTTGGCTGTTTATCCAATCTGAGAGATGGCTAGTCCTCGGCTTCTGCCCCCATGCCGCGAGTGCTGGGATGTTCGGGATAAACTTGAGCACTCTTGTTCCCATGTTTGGGTCCTTTGAGGGAGGTGCTCAGCACAGCGAACAAGGCAACCAGACTAATAATGCTTTATCACTCTCACTTAGCCATAGAATTCTATAATTTTAAATTTTGGCGAAGCCCCTGGTATTCGGAAGGCCGAACACTGGGCGCGATACACGCCTTTAATCCGGACATGACCGGCTCATCGCTCTAAGCGGCATAAGTCTTTAGGGACTCGAAACCTCGCCGAACAGCGACCAGTCTCTCGCCTTATCATGACAGTCAGTTTTAGCTTTCTCTACTGAGGTGCTTAGCCCAGCAGAACCGGGGCACAATCGCAGTAGTTCTCCTAGTGCTACCTTAGCCAATAGAGTGGAACGTAAGGTGCCAAATCATAGGAGCCGGGGAAAACCCAACATTTGACCAAAGACATGATTCGGAGCTGATGCATATAATGCTATAAGTTCGGGGTGCCGCACTTGTGAAAGTGTTCGGACTTCTCACACCGCATTGTGGGGTACTTAAGCCCCTGGTGTATTGGCCGTACCAAAGTGTATGGTTGCAAGGCGTCATTAAGGAACACATATATAAAAAAGAAGAATGCAATAATAGTCTTAATGCTATGCATTGTTTATTCAAATAGATGCGTTAAAGCAGAGTGATACAGATAGTGCGATAAGCAAAAAGTAGGACTATGTCCCTTCCAAGGGCAAGCTGAGGAATAGTATTAAATCAAATATTTCACTCGTTATCGTAATCCACCTCGTAGTTCCGTGGTGTGACGTAGCTTTTTGCCTCCTTGGTTGCTGCATCATGTGTTCGGCAATCATGCTGCCGGACAGGGTTTCCAGAGATTAAAGTCCTGAAAGAGAAAAATAACAGAGCGGGAAGCCCCTAGTGCGGTTTAGGCCGCCTCTTGGGGCGTGCTGTAGTTGTGCCCCCTCCCCACCTGTGCCCATGGTATTTTTAATGTGTAATTATGTACGCGTGGCATGGATTTTGCCGCTTGGCTGGGACTGGGGTGGGGGCCGCATTGCTACGCGAGCTCAGATCATGCCAGGCGGTCTAGTTGCCGATTACTCCGAGCGCACTTGAAGGTGTCCGGGTCTTGAAATACCAAACTGGTGGATTGCCTTGAGAGGCTGCTTTGCGCTTCTGCTGCGAGGGCTGCAGTGTGTTGCTCCGTGCGGAGAGAGCGCTCTGTGTTTCCATTATGACCCCCCGGGGTCCTGGCATCTTGAGCTTGAGGTATGCATAATGCGGTACCGCATTGAATCTCGCAAATGCGGTTCGCCCGGGCAGTGCATGATAGCCACTGCGGAACGAGACTATATCAAAGATTAATTCTTCGCTTCGGAAGTTATTCGGGGATCCGGAGACCACTTCCAGTGTAATTGAGCCTGTGTAATGGGCCTCTACACCTGGAACGACGCCTTTAAAGGTCGTTTTTGTGGGTTTGATCCTTGAGGGGTCTATACCCATTTTGCGCACTGTGTCCTGGTAAAGTAGGTTCACGCTGCCGCCGTCCATAAGGACTCGAGTGAGGTGAAATCCGTCAATGATTGGGTCTAAGACCAGTGCGGCGAATTCGCCGTGATGGATACTAGTGGGGTGGTCCCTGCGATCGAAGGTGATCGGACAGGAGGACCATGGGTTGAACTTTGGGGCGACTGGCTCCAACGCATATACTTCCCTGAGCGCACGCTTCCGCTCCCTCTTGGGGATGTGGGTTGCGTATATCATGTTCACCGTCCGCACTTGTGGGGGGAACCTCTTCTGTCCTCCGGTGTTCGGCTGCCGGGGCTCCTCTTCGTCATCGCTGTGTGACCCTTTATCTTTATCTTCGGAAATTAACTTCCCAGCCTGCTTGAACACCCAACATTCCCTGTTGGTGTGGTTAGCTGGCTTGTTAGGGGTACCGTGTATTTGACACGAGCGATCGAGTATGTGGTCCAAACTGGACGGGCCCGGAGTGCTTCTTTTGAATGGCTTTTTCCGCTGACTGGGTTTAGAGCCTTTGAATCCGGCATTGACTGCCGTATCCTCAGTATTATCGCTGTTAATGCGGCGCTTATGTTTGTTGCGACGTGACCTGCTATTGCCGTCCTTGGTATCCGAAGTACCATGGTTTTTTGATATGTTGTTACTGCGAGCCAGCCAGCTGTCTTCTCCCGCACAGAAGCAGGGATCACGTGAGGGCTGCCATAGATTTCGGTTTTTCCTGTCCAAGGTGCCGGGCAAGCCACTCATTGCGGATGTTATGCTTGAAGGCTGCTAGGGCCTCTGCATCCGGACAGTCGACGATTTGATTTTTCTTTGTTAGGAACCGTGTCCAGAATTGCCTAGCCGATTCTTCTGGCTGCTGAATTATGTGGCTCAAGTCATCGGCGTCTGGTGGTCGCACATAAGTGCCCTGAAAGTTGTCAAGGAATGCGGCTTCCAGATCTTCCCAGCAGCTAATGGACTCTGCTGGCAAGCTGTTAAGCCAATGCCGCGCTGGTCCTTTGAGCTTTAGTGGGAGGTATTTGATGGCGTGTAAGTCATCGCCACGGGCCATGTGGATGTGGAGGAGGAAATCCTCGATCCATACCGCAGGATCTGTTGTGCCGTCATATGATTCAATATATATTTACGGGTTTGAAACCCTCTGGGATTTGATGATCCATTACTTCGTCTATGAAGCATAGGGGGTGTGTGGTGCCTCTGTATTGGGCTGTATCGCGACGCAGCTCGAATGGGTCTTGCCCGCTGTGTTCTTCCCGGCCGGATTGACTTTTACTGTATCCGGCGTGACGTTTATCGTCTCGCATAGTGGCGCGTCCTCGTGATCCATAGATCGATCTTGCATGTTTTGCTTTGTCCTCCAATACATCTCGCAGGTCTGGCATGTTTCCCCGTGCTTTTTTATTTGAATGGCGTCGGGGTGCGGGCTGAGCTTTTGGCTGGAATGCCTCTCTATCACAGCCATGAGGTGGCCGATCAGCCGCGTCATATGCTTCTTCCTCCAGTCGAGGTAGCAACCTGCATTTTGGGTAACTCTTGGAGGGGCGCTCGAGTTTATATTCCTCGGCCGCGAGGACTTCAGTCCATCTGTCAGCTAGCAGATCTTGATTAGCTTGAAGCTACTACTGCTTTTTCTTAAGGCTATTTGCCGTGGCCATAAGCTGGCGCTTGAAGTGCTCTTATTCGACGGGATCCTCTGGCACGGCGAATTCGTCATCACTGAGGCTTGCCTCGTCTTCGGAGGGGGCATGTAGTTATCATCCTCCGCTTCTCCATCTGCCGCTCTCTCAAGAGGGCTGGCTCCTCCATCCTCCTGCTCTAAATCTTGCTGGAGGGGATTGTTGTTATCTTCGGCACTATCCGGAGTGTTCGGACGTCTTCCCGCGACATTTGTCCTTCTTCATAGAACATCCCTGTTTTTCCGATGACCTCCTTCATGATGATTTGGGAAAGTTCGTGCTGGATGTGATAGAACTCAGCTCGAAGTCGATGATCCTCGATATCTCCTAAGTTCTTTACCCATTGCAGAATATGGGCATCGCCGGATCTAGGTGACATGTAAAGGTTCTGGTGATCCCATCTGTACTCCAGCATGTGGTGTACGACATAGAATCCATCATTAAGAGAATCACTCGATTGCTGGATGCAGCAGAAGTCGGTCTTATGGCCGAAGGTGGGCCTGCCGTCCCTTTTCTTCTTGTCCTTAACCTCTCGACCACGTGCACCGTAGTAAAACATAGCACTATCAAGAATAGACTTGATGTGGGTGTAATCCTTTTTGTTAATGTTCTTCGACGAGTCCAAGTAAAGAGCATGGGAGTATCGGGGGTAGAGGATGATGAGGACGGCGCGCCTGCCGCTACGCAAAATAAGTACACCTCAAATTAATTAGCCTCCACCGTGCAAATGAATGATTGAAATCAAAGGGATATCCGCGCGGATGACTTATAGGGGATGATAAGGCACGAGAATCCCCGCCTCGTCCTTATTGGTGAGCATGAAATTGGCGATGTATTCCCTCACGTATTCACGGTGCTTTGCATAGACTCCCAAGAAGCCCTCATGCATGAAGTACGGGTCAGCGACACAGATATGAGGTATCTGCTCAACCCCGATGAGGTAGTTCATGTGCAAAGCATAAAGGCGAACAAACGCAAAATCCAGCTTCTTCAAGTGAAACATGTCGAAGATGTAATCGAATCAAGGAAGAACTTCTCCGTGGGGAATGTGTCGACATACGACAATCCCCGTGGCATGTTAACTACATAGAGTGGGTATCCTGGATTTTTTGAGGCGATGAAGCCTTTCTCTATCCGCAGCACATTGTCATGAAGTCTCCTTAAATCACTGAATCTAGCCCCTAGCGCTGCTTCAGGTAGGATTGGTTGACCGGGGATATGCCATTTTGTCGCACCGGGGATATGTATACGGTCTTGAACCCGAGGCTGCTGAGGTGGCTGGATCATAGAAGTAGCTTCTTTGCCTTTCCTTGGTCTCTTCCTAGACTTCTTTACTACCGGAAGGTTGTCCATAATACGTTCAGACTCCGAAGGCGGCAATTCAGGCACCGACTCATGACGCTCAAACCCTAAGTAGGCGCCAGTATTGACATACTGTTGAGTGTCATCGTCATCCTCATCCTCATCTATGGCGACGTCACCAGCGACTAATGGAGTAGGTGAGGTGTTGATGTTCATACCTAACTGCGTGCTCATGGGTTTGCTCCCGGCCGCCTCCAGACGAAGCAGACTCTTTGGCCACAATGGGACCCACCCATTGCAACAATCACCAAGCCGTCGCGGGGTCTTGTCGTCATCCCCCACTAGTACCAGAGGAGCCAAATTCTCATGGCCCGGTTTGACACTAGCCACGGAAACCTTCAAGACGTCCAGGGGGATCGGCCGGCTGTGGAACAATGGTTCCTTTGGCTCCATTATCGTCGCCTTCCCCACGTCCACCTTATGGTTGCCGATGGTGCACAATATGGTGCACCGGATTTCGTTGGCCTGAAAAGAAAAGTCTGCGATGTGAGACATCCGAAAGCAACGAAAATGGGAGATTATACATTTATTGAAGGGGGCCGGTGTGACAGATAACGTGAGGGCGTCGAGCTCAGCCAAAGATGAAGCACCGCCGAGCACGTCCGGTGCCGGAGCTAGTGCCAGAACCGGTGCGGGAGCTGGTGCAGGAGCCGGTGCGGGAGCAGGTGCAGCTACAGGTGCTGGTGCAACGCTAGTCGAGCTGCTCCTGAGGAAGTCATCAAGGGGGAAGTCCACTGCATTTTTTCTGGATTTTCGTACTCCAATTGAAAACGGCCGGAACCAAGGTAGTAGACATATCTACAGGCACCTGTTTTGCAGCAGCTACCGCTGTTGCGACTGTCTCAGATGATTTCTTTTCAACTGCAATCTCAACCTTCTTGTCGATGTTTCCTTCAGTTAACCTTCGTCTTTCCTTTCTCTCCTCCGTGGTCTCACAGTGGTACTTCTTCCACATGGCGCCGTCTCCGACACCGTGCACGCGTCCATACGATGGTCGAGTCTCCACCGGGAGTCCTTTCAATATGTTCAATGCCCGGCTGAATGGAGTGTCCCACTTGGGCCTCACCGATGCCTCAGACGGCGGGTCGCTTTCGGCCGCAATCCTGTGCTGCTCTCTCTGTAAAAGGCACAAGGATCGTTTACAAATATGACTAACATGCAGTCGAATTGATCAGAAACTAAAATTACCAGCAGTCTCATGAACTCCGTCGTGACCGCATTCTTCTCGAAAACCTTCTTCACTGGGTCCCAACGGTGCCGGGGCCTGAGGACGTCACGCTCCTGTGGGATAGTGAACTCCGCCAAGGGGTCTGGGATGCCCAGACTCGCGGCTTCTGCGTCCTCCTTGGCCCATATGGACCTCCTCCCACCATAACCACGGCTTCTGAGGTGGTGGCACCCAATGTTCTTCTGTTGAAGCCCCTTCATGTACTTCGACTTTTTTTGGCAGCTTCGGCCTCGCAAGCTGCCTTGAATATTTGAAAGTGCTCTGCCGTGATTATCGGATTATCCTTTACAATCTCGGAGTGGGGTTCCTTTTCATTGACGATCCGATATTTCACCCTTGCTTTCCAGGTGGTCAACGTGTCGCTTAACTTGCTCATGGCATGTTTGTTTATCTTCTTCATTGCCGAGTCCTTATCTGGATCTTTATAATCCTTTGCATTTTGGCCCGGGAACAAAAATATCTGGTGCAGCTTCTTTAGGAGGGAGGGCCTCATATTATCTATCTTGTTTAGTTTCTCATCATTGATGGTGGCGGTTGTTCGTATGATGCAACCTATTTGATTGTCGTAGCATGCGTGTGCTTCCTCGGGCGCGTTTGGCTCAAAATTGCCGTTGTCCACCTCCGTGACCACCAGTCTAGTTGTCCTGAGCTTGTTAGCAAGCCGTCACCTCTTTGCTTTCGGTTCTATACCAGCTCTGCTAGTCTCGGCATCGGTCTCAGTCTCAGCGCTGGTCTCGATGCCGGTCTCAGTCTCAGTGTCGGTCTCAGTCTCAGTGCCGGTCTCGATGTCGGTCTCAGTCTCCAATGTGACAGGTGGACCCAGCAACATCAACTGTTGATCATCGGCTTCCCTCAAAAATTCCTCTGCCGCCAGGTACACGTTGTCACAGTCACCAGAACCCTGTCCTTCATCGTTGCTAGCCATGTTTCCTATGATTAAATCTAGTCAATTAATTCTAAACCTAATAAAATGAATAATGACATAAAAAAGGCCTATGCTTTGCAGGAACGTTGACTCCTTCCCGGTGCGGCAAATCGCAGGCACTTGATATGTCCTACTTTGTAGCACAAGTCATGCCGAAATTTACGGAAAATTTCAGCATGGCCTTTGCTAAAAAGTGGACAAATCGAGCACCTGAAATTTGCCGGAACGGAAATGAATAAACATTCCAGCAAAACATAGGACACCCGCGCTTCATTCCCTGGAAACAACAAAAGGCCACATGGGCACAATCGAACCACACTTCAATGAAAAATATGACATGACCACTTCAATGAAAAGATAAAATCAACAATAAGAGTCTAGGAAGGATCATCTTTAAAATAAAACTTGCCTAAATTCTTTCCCTAGAAAAATAGTGGTCTTTTCAAAAATCAAAAACCTTTGCAAATGACCTCACTAAACACTTCTCTGCCTAGGACAGAACCCAAATTCTGTTCTAGCTATTCCTCTCTCTCTCTCACACACACACACTCATTATTTTCTCTAACGCTTCTCTGCCTAGGATAGAACCCAATTAAATTGCAAAGGAACTCCATTTCTCTAACCCTTCTCACCTAGCTATTTAACCTAGTTAGTTAACCTAGGTAGTTAACCTAGTTTACCTACATAATTAACCTAATTAAACTAGTTAACCTAACTAGTTCCCTGTCAAAGCCCTAAGTAAATTTTTGCACTAATCTAGATAATTAACCTAATTAAACTAGTTAACCTAGCTATCTAGTTCTCTGTCCAATGTTTGTGCTATGCATGAGAGAGAGAGAGGAGGGGTGGGGGCTTACAGAGGATGGCTCCGGTCGTGGCGAGGGAGGCAGTGGTGGCGAGGGAGGCAGGGGCGTCTCCGGTGACGGCGAGGGAGGCAGGGCGAGGGAGGCAGGGCGTCGATGGTGACTCCGCTGGCATCGACGGCGCGCGGCTCTGGTGGCTCCGGGGGCGTTGAGGTCGACAGGAGACGGCGGCGAAGTAGGGCGACGGTGAATTGGGGAAACGGCGGCAATGTGGGGCGAGAGATTTGGGGGAGAAGTGGTGGCCGGGGAAAACCGCTTTTGGGTTAAGTCAAACTTAGCGGTAGTGCGTTTCTGTAAAAGCGCTATAGCTAAGTTAGCTATAACGCTTTTCAGTAAACGCTCTACAGCTATAGCTATGTATTTTACTTTCCTTTTCTTATTTCCTTTTCTCTTTCTATAGCGGGGGTCTAAACAACCGCTACTGCTAAGTTATCTATAGCGCCTCTGATGAACAAGCGCTACTGCTATTCCTTTCTCCTTTCTCCCTTTTTCATTTTTTTCTTTACATTTTTTTCCTTTCTCCTTTTTTATTTCTTTCATTTTCATTAACTTTTGTATTAGTTTTTCATTTAATTTTGTTTTCATTAACAGTAGTGCATTTCACGGTAAATGCGCTGCTAAAATAAACTTAGCGGTGGCGCTCTTTCTAGAAGAGCGCTACTACTATATGTAGCCTATCGACTTAGTAGTGAGAATTTTAGTAGTAGCGCTTTTAAAAGTAGACGCGCTACTGCTATGTTTGTGTCTGCAGCGTGTTTATCCAGCACGCGCTACTGCTATTTAGGAGTAGCACCCTTTTTAACAAACGCTATTGCTAAAGTTCTGTGTATAAGGTTTTCCCTAGTAGTGGTGGTTTGCTTCACCTTTCCCAAATTTTGTCAGGTTTTTGCTCCTATACCAATTCCTTTCTACTGACGTTGATTCTCCATACTTGTGGTGATATCCAATGAATCTGAGCAAAAAATTTCCTTTTGTCATGGAAACCTTTTTACTTCTGTCATGGGGTTGCTTCAAATAAATGCGGGCCTTCTGATTTCAATAAATGCTGAGAATTAATCATGGCCATCTTTGGACGGGATCTGACTGCTCATAGGTGGTACTGATTTTGATTTATTTCTTTGGCTCAAGCATGAGATATGTACCAAAGATCTGACTGCCTTTTGTCATGAGCAATATAACGGTGTATGGAGTTATAGTTGTGTCATACCTCAAATATTTACATCTTGAGAATGGCCCGATAGGGGCTGATGGACAATTGTTTTTCCTGACAGACTGACCGTGTACTTGATTCCATTAGTGAGTATACCAGGTCTGAGCTGATTGTTCAGCTTTTGATTTTCTCATTTTGTTGGTATACCCAATTGGATTTTTCCACACTAACCATTTTAAGTGGGTCAGCGGGATATGAAATCCTTGTAAAATAGGGTAGGCCGCTGAGAGTATGCCTTTGTGGATCCATATGGAATTACGGCCTCCAACTGACTTGGGTATCCGGACCCTGTCCTTGATTCTTCGTATGACCATGGTTGTGGTTAGTGCAATATTTTTGCCATTATTCCTTGTGCTTGGGTTCCGCACGTATATGACATATACTCGGGGCTTGTAACTATACAAAGCTTGTTGTTGAGGCCAATCATACAAGAGGGTGACAAGAGTTCATATATCACCTTGTTAGGCACGGGAATAATTGCCTTGATGACCATTGTCAAGACTGTGGATTCTGGATTGTCATCTTTAGATCTTGTCGATCCTTGTATTCATGAGATGTATCTTTGCTTATTTTCCTTTGCATGATTCATGAGGCTGTGGGATCCGTACCTTTCTTAGGTATATCTGCTGGATCATTGTTGTATCCCATATGAGTGACTAATCTGACTAGGGATATATGCTCACCATATATATAAGAAGAATATGCCACCGAACACTCAATCCTTGCGGTAGGCATATGTTTTGAATGCATTGTACCTCTGACAAAATTATTGCAAATCTGATCCTTGAACTGCAAAGAAAAGCCATTCGTGTAGCTTGCCGAGGAAGGCTCGTTAGCTTCTGCTCGAAGCTTTTGTCTGGGTAGCATGCATAAGAAGCCTCGATAGCTTACACACGAAGCTTGACCTGAGTATTGTGCAGGAGAAGCCGGGTTTGCGTACTTGAGAAGCTTATCCTCGGGTTGCTTGTTGAGAAAGATTCATTTTCCGTCTGTCAGAAGCTTTTACTAAGGTATCTTGCTGTGAAAGACTGGGTATCTTGGGTTGGAAACTGTTCACATATCATGGTGAGGAAAATTGAGGAGCCTTGCATCATAAATTTCTTCCGATAGCGTGTGGAAGAAGACTGAGTTTCTTACATCCAAAGCTTCATACTAATATGCAGACTGAAATCTACACACACGCCCATAATATTCTATGGCTGATTATTTGCATGATAAAGTTTGTTTGACTGTCTTCCTTGAGCATATCACATTCTGACTTTATTTCGGATGATAACATATTTCAAGCATCATGCATTGCTGAGCCAAAATTTTGTATATGATCCATACCTTTGACTGAAAATATACCATTGAGCTTGCATCTGATTTGCCTTGCTGCTAACTTGATCATTACTGCTGTGAGGATTTTGTACTAATGTAGCCTTGAGTTATTACTAATGCAAAATTTGATTATCAGCCTAAAGATCAGATATTCCCCATTTCACTGTAGTCGGTTGAGAATTCCATTCTGTTTAGCTGAGTTTCCAAAGATTTGAACTCCTTATTACTTCTTCGAGTCCGGTGTCAGTTGATGAGCAACTCTTTATAGGGAAAAAATAATGTAACACCGGGGCCCAAAAAAAAGAAGCAAAAGAAAACTCAACTAAAGAAAAGCACACAACAACAATCACTACACACACAATCACTGTCACATATTACTGCTAGTCACACAATATGCATGCCTACTTAAGCACACAAATCTTGCGGGATCTTCGGTTCTACGATCTAGCATGCTATGACGATGTGCACAAGGACGAATAAATGTGTGGACTAATTTGTGTAAACATCGCTACACCAAGTGCTAGCTTAGCCAGGTAGCAACCTGGACTAGCTCGGAGGCGAGGACGTACTTGGTAAGCATGTAGCAGGACACAAATGTCGTTGCCACATTATTATCAAGCGGGCGGAAAATATCCGTACTCGTCCAAGAAATAAGGATAGCGGGGAAACTGAGTCTGCTGGCTAAGATCATTAAGGGTTGCCAACAAGACAAGATAAAAGGCACCATTCAGGATAGAAGCATGTCTACCACCGAAACGATAGGCGGGGCTAAAAGAAAGACATTGGTGCGATACCTGAGCATCATTTCTGCAAACAGTGTCGGGATCACTTGGCATCACTCTGCTAGGACAGAAATAACGCCAATCACCAAAGAACATGCAAGAAAATAAAGCTAGAGAAATGCAGGGGCTGAGCTGTAGTGGATGCGAACCGATGCCATCTACACTCACCAGATAAATCATTAGTTGCAAAAATAATAGGTATATATGCATGCTATGCAGCAACCAAATGCAACAAACAAGACATACTCTATACTACCAATTTCTACCGCTCGCACTGACTAGGGCGTCCTACAACTAGACCTGCTCTGATACCAAGCGTTGTGGCACCCCGTCTTAGAGAAAACGGAATGCCCCGTATTCCAGCCCAGAGATCGAGGAGAAGTCTTTGGAATATGACACTACTTGACATAGAACAAATCAGCTCTTATTACAAGAATAATAATACAAGGGTCTAATGTTACAAAGAAGCACATCAGCACGGCGACACTACGCCTGTGATACTACACTTGCTCTATGCTAGCAGCGGAACAACTCGAAGCAGCGGAATACTTCAAAAAGCGGAACGACGACGAAGGCGGTGAACTCCATTCCGCAGGGACTCTGGCTGGGAGACGATCTAGCTCGCACACACGGCAACCTCGACAAGCAATCAGGCAATCATGGCATCACCTGCAATCTGGCATGACACGCCAGGTCAGTACATTGAATGTACTTGCAAGCTCACAACAACCATAAACATCAAGGCAAGACAATAACATACCATTAAACAAGTTAATTAAATTAACAACTACTATGATGAAGCACCTACTAAGCATGGCATGAAACTACTATCATACTGATAAACCAACATCTCAGATCTCCATAACCATAACACTCTTGGCTAACCAGCCAAGTAATATACCATCTCGATCACCTCATGATCCAAACCAAACGGTGATCACTCATGGATCAGAAAACGGAACCACAGTTGGTTCAATGGGTTACCTCGTAACCAAACGGTGATCACTCACGGATCACAAAGGAGCATCCACATGATCACCTCGTGACCACATCACAACTGGATAATCATCCTCGAGATCATCCCAACATCATCAACATCATCCTGCCAAACTGTACTGCTCAATATATCAACATATAAATCACCTATAAGTCATTCCGTCATGTGAGTGTTGATCGAACAGTATGACCTAGTATGAACTTATGTCCATGACCGAGGACGCGACTATAGATAGATTTAAACACACACACTCTGCGGAGGTAGCGCACTTTACCCACACCACGGAACCCATGGCCTCACACTCCCATTCGGGTGGACCAACGGTGTTCTGACAAAACCGACCTACTACCATGACACTCTCCCGACCACTCCGACCAACAGCCCTTTTGGGTTCAGTCTTGGGTGGCCCCGTGCCTACCAAAGGGACCAACGGCCATCGTCGTGGCAAAACAAAAACAGTCCCAAACAAGGACTAGAGATCTCAATACCAACTACGGGCACACAAGGTTTATGCCGTCCTACCTGATCAGGGTAGCGCCCGCGCATGACCTTCCCTTGTTGGAGGCACCGGCGAGAGGCACGACAATAGACCACATTAGGGCCTTCCCCAAAAAGGCAAATGTGGTTGCACTAGAAAAGCCCGGTTCGGTGGCACCCGACCAACTTAATGACGGAATTTAACCCCAAAAATATAACTGTGCTCACTGATACTCCGATACCATCTATCAAACTATAATCCAAGTCACAGCATATCCAACAAATAATCCAAGCATCATAACATCATACCAAGATACTCCGAGGATATTGTAACACTACTATCATGATGAATCCAAGAACGATACTACTACTTCTCAAATACCAAGAACAAGCTATCCAGCTATGATCCACATGCAAGCATCATCTCCAACATCATACTCCAAAATATAATATCAACTAGCATCATGATGAAAATAATACTAGCCACTAATAATCCAAAGGCAACATGTCATCCAAAGTAATACTCCGAAATATAATACCAGATACCAACATGAAAAATAATCATAATAGCCACTAAGAATCCAAAGGCAACATGTCATCCAAAGTAATACTCCAAAGCATAATACCATCATGAAAGTAATCGGAATATAAGCCACTAATAATCCAAAGGCAACTTGCCATCCACATAATCATAAAAAATATAAGTCCTAGAGCTCCAGGCAATATCATGGCAACATCAAGATCAAAACAATACTCCGAGAAATGCCATGAACAAATCATACATAGCTAATGCAATATTTTAAACAAGTTCAAATAAATAAACCATGTCATTGCATTGCAATCATGCAAATAGACGGTGTGGCTTGCCTGGGGTGGAAGAAAGCACCGGGAGAAAGTGCGAGAAGCTCGCGGAACGAATCGCCAGAAAATGTACTCTCTCGGAGGGGGCTGAATAAGGGCAGGGAAAATTGGTCATTTTCAGAATGTCAAATCATGGTGAAAATGGTCCCATCTGAACGGGCTCGATGAAACGAAGATGTGGGCTTTGGAATCACCTGATTTGGAGCTACGGTTGAAAAGATACACTTGTTTTTCTGCCAGGGACCTATCTGTAAGAAAAATCTTAACAAATTGGGCCTGGATAGAAAAACAGAAAGCGTACTTTAAAGAATACGCCTGCACTTTAGGGAAAACGTATTCCATGGTAAAACAGACACAAAATACACTTTCGCATAAGGGAAGTGTACTTTTGGCTGAAGGAGAAGGAAAAGACCCTTTCTGAAAGCGAAAACACACTCACTAGTTTACGCCTCCACTTAATCCAGTCAGCAGGGGCGGGGCCGCGGTGTGAGCCACTGCCAGGTGGGAATGCAGGGTCCACGGCCAGCTGGAAGAGAGCGGCCTCATCTCCTTCCTCTCGCTCGACGCGCGCCCGCAGAGTAGAGGAGGCAGTAGCGAGGCCGGTGCCGTCCCAGCCATCTCCTACCACCTCCCGCTGGAGTGAGGGCACAGGTGAGTGCGGCGAGACGTGCCGCACCCATCTGCACCCCAAAGCAGCGCCAGGACGGAGCGGAACGACGGCGGCTTGCGACGATCGAGAACGAGGGCGGCGGCCGAAACTTGGGCGCGTGGCCACAGCGGCTCCTGCGAGGAAAATAGGGATGGGAGAGGTTCGCCGTGGTTTGGTTGAGCTACTGGTGGAGGAGGAATGAGGAGAGGGGCTCCGGCATGAGCCAATCAAGGAGAGTGGCCGCGGCGGCCATGGCGGGGATCGGTGGCAAGGAGGGCGCCTAGAGCTCGGGTGACTGGCTAGGGAGGGGTCTTGGAGTGAGGCAAGTGCGATGGTGAGGTCGAGAGGCCTCGGGATGGGCTTATATAGGCGGGGGAGGAGGGGGTCGAGCTGGCGTCACTGCGGACGCGTGTCCGACACCGCGGACGCGTGCCCACGCTCACGAGCTCGGAGGTAGATGATGTAGGAGGAGCAGTGGAGGTTCTCACGGGGAGGAGAAAGCCAAAGGAGCACAGGGAGGAAGAAGACGACGAGCTCCGAGCCAAACCGCCACTGTTCGCCTATGGGCGAGCGTCGGTGAGGAAGCTTCCGGAGGGGGAGAGGGGTCCAGGGGAACAGCAACGACGAGGTGAAACCAAGGGACACACGCGCGCTAAGATGACGAGAGGGGAGCGGATGAAGCAGAAAAAATGCCCTGGACGCGGCCACTGCGCAAAGAGCGCGCGCACAGTGATGCCATTAACGCGGTCACCACGTGCACTGGCATGTAGCGGGGGAGATGGGCTGGAACCTGTTGTCTAGTGGTAAGTTCTTCCAGGGGAGGTTTCAACTGCGGTGGTAGATCAATTAAAAATGGTCTGGTTAAATGGTAATCATCGTCTGAAGTTTACTGCAGTAAACTTGGCCGTGCACTGGTGATTAACAGGAACTTTACTGGCGCCAAAGAGTTTGTCTGGGGTGATTAGCTACGGAAGGACTATGATCCTGGAGGTTTTGGGGCAGAATAGAGGACAAACTAATATAGTTTCTTTGTAACTCACATTATGGGTCCAGAAACTTGATTAGGAAGGTGCACTCACATGGAGATGCCACTTGAGCTGAAATTTTGCAAGGCTTAATTATTTGGTCATAAGAAGATGCTGTAAAAAGTTTGCACCAAATGGATTCACCAAAATGGTACTTCCTTCACAGCTATTCCCTCTGTCCAGGAACTTGCAAAAATTCTAGAGGAATATTTTCTTGATGAATTGATCCCAAATTTTGTGTAGAGAAGTTATTTGGGTAGGAGAATGCTCTGGTAAATTTTCAAGCAAAATGAAGCAATATAAAATGGAGTTGCTTCATAACCGGAAAATATTGACAAAATCAAATATTTGACCCTGTGCTCACATAGATGATTGGATGGGGCTGCTATTTGGGGGAGTGTAAAGATATGAGCACATAAGGAGTGTGCGAAATTTCAACTCATTTGGATAACCCTAGCTAGTACTTCCTTCACAAAGCCTTCTGTCTGACAGAAAGTTTGAAAAATCACTGAGGAAGATTGGCTTGGCAAATAAAGTTGAATTTTTGCATGGGGAAATTATTTGGACATAAAAGAATGCCCAAAAATTTTGGGAGCAAACAAGGTTGGATAAATGGCACTTCCTTCACAAAGTGCCCCTCTGGACAGAAATGAAGAATAATTATTGGGGAATTATTCTTGGGCTAGGACAGGAAAGTTTGGGCATATTTGAGAAACATATGACCCAAAGAAATTTTGAGAATTATTTGGGAACTTTTGGATGGACAGAAATATAGGTTGCTTCACAACTTAGGGCAGATAGGGTTATTTCTTTAATTAGAAAAAGGAATATTCCCAAGAAAAAGATTTTAGGGTTTGGGTCAAAGAGTGAAGTGACATGATCTTGGCAAGGTTTTGAGAATGATGAGCCACTTGGAAGGGGAAATGAGGATGATTTCCCAGGTGGCAAGGCCACAGAACCACTCCAAAACGAAAAACAGAGCAAAAATCAAATAAATCAAAAGAAAAAGAAAAGGGCCAAAAACCAGGCTGTTACACCCTAGGCCTTGTTTTTAAGCATTGCAATATCGTTTTGTGCCCGTTTATTATTTGCTACCTTGTTTTTTTATTTATTCAGATTATAAAAATATATTTCTACCATCAATATTGCACTTTTATCACCATTTCTTTGCCGAACTAGTGCACCTATACAATTTGCCATTGTATTGGGTGTGTTGGGGACACAAGAGATTTGTTGTATTTTGTTGCAGGGTTGTTTGAGAGAGACCATCTTCATCCTACACCTCTCATGGATTGATAAACCTTTGGTCATCCACTTGAGAGAAAATTGCTACTGTCCTACAAAACTCTACACTTGGAGGCCCAACACGTGTCTACAAGAATAAAGTTCGTAGTAGACATCAAACATGTGTTGAACACGGAGGTGCTGTATGTTCGGTACATGGATCGGTTGGATCGTGAAGACGTTCGACTACATCAACTGCGTTAACCTAATGCTTCCGCTTTCGGTCTACGAGGGTACGCGGACACACTCTCCTCCTCTCATTGCTATGCATCTCCTAGATAGATCTCGCGTGATCGTAGGATTTTTTAAAATTACATGCTACGTTCCCCAATAGTGGTATCAGAGCTGGGTCTATGCGTAGATGATATGCAGGAGTAGAACACAAAGAGTTGTAGGCGATAATAGTCATACTGCTGACCACCAACGTCTTATTTTGATTCGGCGGTATTATTGGATGAAGTGGCCCGTACCAACCTTACATGACCACGTTCATGAGACCGGTTCCACCGACAAACATGCAACTTATTTTGCATAAAGGTGGCTGGCGGGTGTCTGTTTCTCCAACTTTAGTTGAATCGAATTTGACTACGGCCGCTCCTTGTTGAAGGTTAAAACAACACACTTGACGAAAAATCGTTCTGGTTTTGATGCGTAGGTAAGAACGGTTCTTGCTACAAGCCTGTAGCAGCCACGTAAAACTTGCAACAATAAAGTAGAGCACGTCTAACTTGTTTTTGCAGGGCATGTTGTGATGTGATATGGTCAAGACATGATGAGATATAAATTGTCGTATGAGATGATCATGTTTTGTAGAAGTTATCGGCAACTGGCAGGAGCCTTATGGTTGTCACTTTATTGTATGAAATGCAATCGCCATGTAATTGCTTTACTTTATCACTAAGTTGTAGCGATAGTTGTAGAAGCAATAGTTGGCGAGACGACAACGACACTACGATGGAGATCAAGGTGTCAAGACGGTGACGATGGAGATCATGACGGTGCTTTGGAGATGGATATCAAAGGCACAAGATGATGATGGCCATATCATGTCACATATTTTTCTTGCATGTGATGTTTATCTTTTATGCATCTTATTTTGCTTAGTACGGCGGTAGCATTATAAGATGATCCTTCACTAGATTTCAAGGTATAAGTGTTCTCCCTTAGTATGCACCGTTGGTACAATTCGTCGTGCCGAGACACCACGTGATGATCGGGTGTGATAAGCTCTACGTTCATATACAACGGGTGCAAGCCAGTTTTGCACATGCGGAATACTCGGGTTAAACTTGACGAGCCTAGCATGTACAGACATGGCCTCGAAACACTGGAGACTGAAAGGTCGAACGTGAACCATATAGTAGATACGATTAAAGGAAATATGCCCTAGAGGCAATAATAAAGTTATTATTTATTTCCTTATATCATAATAAATGTTTATTATTCATGCTAGAATTGTATTAACCAGAAACTTAGTACATGTGTGAATACATAGACAAACAGAGTGTCACTAGTATGCCTCTACTTGACTAGCTCGTTGAATCAAAGATGGCTAAGTTTCCTAGCCATATACATGAGTTGTCATTTGATTAACAGGATCACATCATTAGAGAATGATGTGATTGACTTGACCCATTCCGTTAGCTTAGCATTTGATCGTTTAGTATATTGCTATTGCTTTCTTCACGACTTATACATGTTCCTATGACTATGAGATTATGCAACTCCCGAATACCAGAGGAACACTTTGTGTGCTACCAAACGTCACAACATAACTGGGTGATTATAAAGGTGCTCTACAGGTGTCTCTGATGGTACTTGTTGAGTTGGCATAGATCGAGATTAGGATTTGTCACTCCGATTGTCGGAGAGGTATCTCTGGGACCCTCTCAGTAATGCACATCACTAGAAGCCTTGCAAGCATTGTAACTAATGAGTTAGTTGCGGGATGAGGTATTACAGAACGAGTAAAGAGACTTGCCGGTAACAAGATTGAAATAGGTATAGACATATCGACGATCAGATCTCGGGCAAGTAACATACCGATGACAAAGGGAACAACGTATGTTGTTATGCGGCTTGACTGATAAAGATCTTCGTAGAATATGTAGGAAGCAATATGAGCATCCAGGTTCCGCTATTGGTTATTGACCGAAGACGTGTCTCGGTCATGTCTACATTGTTCTCGAACCCGTAGGGTCCACTCGCTTAAAGTTCTATGATGATCGGTATTATGAGTTTATGTGTTTTGACGTACCAAAGGTAGTTCGGAGTCCCGGATGAGATTGGTTACATAATGAGGAGTCTCGAAATGGCCGAGACGTAAAGCTCGATATATTGGACGACTACATTCGGACATCGGAAAGGTTCCGAGTGATTCGGGTATTTTTTGGAGTACCGGGGAGTTACGGGAATAGGGGGAAGAAGTATTGGGCCTCATGGGCCAAGTGGTGGAAGAGAGGAGGTAGGACAAGGCAGGGCGCGCGGCCCCCCTAGCCCAAACCGAATTGGACTAGGTGGGCGGCCCCCCTTTCCTCCTTTCCTCCCTCTCCTTCCTTCTCCCTCTCCTCCTTCCTTTCCCCCTCCTAGTAGGAGTAGGAAAGGGGAGTCCTACTCCTACTAGGAGGAGGACTCCTCCTCCTGGCGCGCCCTGCAAGGGCCGGCCAATCCTCCCCCTTGCTCCTTTATATACGGGGGCAGGGACACCCCTAGAACACAAAAGTTGATTGTTCCAAGCGGTGTGCGGTGCCCCCCTCGACCATAATCCACCTCGATCGTATCGTAGCGTTGCTTTGGCGAAGCCTTGCGTCGGTAGCAACATCATCACCGTCATCACGCCGTCATGCTGACGGAACTCTCCCGTGAAGCTCTGCTGGATCGGAGTTTGTGGGACATCATCGAGTTGAACGTGCGGTGAACTCGGAGGTGCCGTGCGCTCGGTACTCGGATCGGTCGGATCGTGAAGACGTACGACTACATCAACCGCGTTCTCATAATGCTTCCGCTTATGGTCTACGAGGGTACGTAGATGATACTCTCCCCTCTCGTTGCTATGCATCACCATGATCTTGCGTGTGCGTAGAATTTTTTTTGAAATTACTATGTTCCCCAATAGTGGCATCCGAGCCAGGTTTATGCGTAGATATTATATGCACGAGTAGAACACAAGTGAGTTGTGGGCGATACAAGTCATACTGCTTACCAGCATGTCATACTTTGGTTCAGCGGTATTGTTGGATGAAGCGGCCCGGACCAACATTACGCGTACGCTTAAGCGAGACTGGTTCTACCGACATGCTTTGCACACAGGTGGCTAGCGGGTGTCAGTTTCTCCAACTTTAGTTGAATCGAGTCTGGCTACGCCCGGTCCTTGTGAAGGTTAAAACAACACATACTTGCCGAAATATCATTGTGGTTTTGATGCGTAGGTAAGAACGGTTCTTGCTCAGCCCGTAGCAGCCACGAAAAAATTGCAACAACAAAGTAGAGGACGTCTAACTTGTTTTCCAGGGAATGTTGTGATGTGATATGGTCAAGACGTGATGAGATATAAGTTGTTGTATGAGATGATCATGTTTTATTGAAGTTATCGGCAACTGGCAGAAGCCTTATGGTTGTCTCTTTATTGCATAAGATGCAAGTGCCATGTAATTGCTTACTTTATCGCTATGCGATAGCAATAGTTGCAAAAGCAATAGCTGGTGAGACGACCATGTGACGACACGTTGATAAAAGATCAAGATGATGGAGATCATGGTGTCATGCCGGTAACAATGGAGATCATGACAGTACTTTGGAGATGGAGATCAACAACACAAGATGATTATAGCCATATCATGTCACATATTTGGATTGCATGTGATGTTTATCTTTTATACATCTTATTTTTTCGTAGTTCGGCGGTAGCATTCTAAGATGATCTCTCACTAAATTTCAAGGTACAAGTGTTCTCCTTGAGTATGCACCATTGCCAAAGTTCGTCGTGCCGAGACACCACGTGATGATCGGGTGTGATAAGCTCTACGTTCATATACAACGGGTGCAAGACAGTTTTGCACACGCATAAATACTCGGGTTAAACTTGATGAGCCTAGCATATGCAGATATGGCCTCGGAACACTGAGACCGAAATGTCGAGCGTGAATCATATAGTAGATATGATCAACATAGTGATGTTCACCATTGAAAACTACTCCATCTCACGTGATGATCGGACATGGTTTAGTTGATATGGATCACGAGATCACTTAGATGATTAGAGGGATGTCTATCTAAGTGGGAGTTCTTAAGTAATATGATTAATTGAACTTAAATTTATCATGAACTTAGTCCTGATAGTATTTGCATATCTATGTTGTAGATCAATAGCTCGCGATGTAGCTCCCCGTTTATTTTTGATATGTTCCTAGAGAAAAACTAAGTTGAAAGATATTAGTAGCAATGATGCGGTTGGATCCGTGATCTGAGGGTTATCCTCATTGTTGCACAAAAAATTTATGTCCTTGATGCACCACTAGGTGACAGACTTATTGTAGGAGCATATGCACACGTTATGAATGTTTGACAAAGCTGGGTACGATGACTACTTGATAGTTTAGTGCAGCATGCTTTACGGCTTAGAACTGGGACTTCAAAAATGTTTTGAACGCCACGGAGCATATAAGATGTTCCAAGAGCTGAAATTGGTATTTCAGACTCATGCCAGAGTCGAGATGTATGAGACCTCAGACAAGTACTTTGCCTACAAGATGGAGGAGAATAGCTCAGCTGGTGAGCATGTGCTTAGAATGTCTGAGTACTACAATCACTTGAATCAAGTGGGAGTTAATCTTCCAGATAAGATAGTGATTGACAGAGTTCTCTAGTCACTATCACCAAGTTACTAGAACTTTGTGATGAACTATAATATGCAAGGGATAACGGAAATGATTCCCAAGCTCTTCCTGATGCTAAAATCGACGAAGGTAGAAATCAAGAAAAACATCAAGTGTTGATGGTTGACAAGACCACTAGTTTCAAGTAAAATGGTAAGGGAAAGAAAGGGAACTTCAAGAAGAATGGCAAGCAAGTTGCCACTCCCATGAAGAAGCCTAAAGCTAGACCCAAGCCTGAAACTGAGTGCTTCTACTGCAAAGGAAATGGTCACTGGAAGTGGAACTGCCCTAGATACTTAGCGGATAAGAAGGATGGCAAAGTGAACAAAGGTATATTTGATATACATGTTATTGATGTGTACTTTACTAGTGTTCATAGCAACCCCTCGGTATTTCGATACTGGTTCAGTCACTAAAGAGTAGTAACTCGAAACGGGAGTTGCAGCATGAACATAGACTAGTTAAGGGTGAAGTGACGATGTGTGTTGGAAGTGGTTCCAAGACTGATATGATCATCATCGCACACTCCCTATACTTTTGGGATTAGTGTTGAACGTAAAATAAATGTTATTTGGTGTTTGCGTTAAGCATGAATATGATTGGATCATGTTTATTGCAATATGGTTATTCCTTTAAGTCAAAGAATAATTGTTGTTCTATTTACATGAATAAAACCTTCTATGGTCATACACTCAATATAAATGGTTTATTGAATCTCGATCGTAATGATGCACATATTCATAATATTGAAGCCAAAAGATGGAAAGTTAATAATGATAGTGCAACTTATTTGTGGCACTACCGTTTAGGTCATATTGGTGTAAAGTGCATGAAGAAACTCCATGCTGATGGGTTTTTGGAATCACTTGATTATGAATCAGTTGATGCTTGCGAGCCATGCCTCATAGGCAAGATGACTAAGACTCCGTTCTCCGAAACAATGGAGCGAGCAACTGACTTATTGGAAATAATACATACTGATGTATGCGGTCTGATGAGTGTTGAGGCTCGTGGCGGGTATCATTATTTTCTGACCTTCACAAATGATTTGAGCAGATATGGGTATATCTACTTGATGAAACATAAGTCTGAAACATTTGAAAAGTTCAAAGAATTTCAGAGTGAAGTGGAAAATCATCATAACAAGAAAATAAAGTTTCTACGATCTGATTGCGGAGACAAATATTTGAGTTACGAGTTTGGTCTTCAACTAAAACAATGTGGGATCGTTTCACAAATTCATGCCACCTGGAACACCAGAGCATAATGGTGTGTCCGAACGTCATAACCATACTTTATTGGAAATAGTGCAATCTATGATGTCTCTTACCGATTTACCACTATCATTTTTGGGGTTATGCATTAGAGACAGCTACATTCACATCAAAAAAGGGCACCATCTAAATCCGTTGAGATGACACCGTATGAACTGTGGTTTAGCAAGAAACCTAAGCTGTCGTTTCTTAAAGTTTGGGGTTGTGATGCTTATGTGAAAAAGTTTCAGCCTGATAAGCACAAACCTAAATCAAAAAAGTGCGTCTTCATAGGATACCCAAAAGATACTGTTGGGTACACCTTCTATCATAGATCTAAAAGGCAATATCTTTGTTGCTAAGAGTGGATCCTTCCTAGAGAAGAAGTTTCTCTCAAAAGAAGTGAGTGGGAGGAATGTAAAACTTAATGAGGTAATTGTACCTTCTCCCGAATTGGAAAGTTGTTCATCACAGAAATCAGTTCCAGTGATCTCTACACCAATTAGTGAGGAAGCTAATGATGATGATCATGAAACTTCAGATCAAGTTACTACCGAACCTCGTATGATAACCAGAGTATGGTCCGCACCAAAGTGGTACGGTAATCCTTTCTGGAAGTCATGTTACTAGACCATGACGAACCTACGGACTATGAGGAAGCGATGATGAGCCCAGATTCCGCGAAATGGCTTGAGTCCATGAAATCTGAGATGGGGTCCATGTATGAGAACAAAGTATGGACTCTGATTGACTTGCTCGATGATGGGTGAGTCATTAAGAATAAATGGATCTTCAAGAGGAAGACGGACGCTGATAGTAGTGTTACTGTCTACAAAGCTCGACTTGTTGCAAAAGGTTTTCGACAAGTTCAAGGGGTTGACTACTATGAGACTTTCTCACCCGTAGTGATGCTTAAGTCTGTCCGAATCATGTTAGCAGTTGCCACATTTTATGAAATCTGGCAAATGGATGTCAAAAACTGCATCCTTAATGGATTTCTTAAAGAAGAGTTGTATATGATGCAACCAGAAGGTTTTGCGATCCTAAAGGTGCTAACAAAGTGAGCAAGCTCCAGCGATCCATCTATGGACTGGTGCAAGCATCTTGGAGTTGGAATGTATGCTTTGATAAAGTGATCAAAACATATGGTTTTATACAGACTTGCGGTTAAGCCTGTATTTACAAGAAAGTGAGTGGGAGCACTACAACATTTCTGATAAGTATATGTGAATGACATATTGTTGATCAGAAATAATGTAGAATTTTCTAGAAAGCATAAAGGAATGTTTGAAAAGAGTTTTTCAAAGAAAGACCTCGATGAAGCTGCTTACACATTGAGCATCAAGATCTATAGAGATAGATCAATACGCTTGATAAGTTTTTTCAATGAGTACATACCTTGAAATTTTTTTGAAGTAGTTCAAAATGGTACGGTAAAAGAAGGAGTTCTTGCCTGTGTTGCAAGGTGTGAAGTTGAGTAAAAACTCAAAACCCGACCACAACAGAAAATAGAAAGAGAATGAAAAGTCATTCCGTATGCCTGAGTCATAGGTTCTATAAAGTATGCTATGCTGTTTACCAGTCCTATTGTATACCTTAGCATGATTTTGGCATGGGAGTACAATAGTGATCTAGGAGTAGATCACTGGACAATGGTCAAAATTATCCTTAGAGGACTAAGGAAATATTTCTTGGTTATGGAGGTGATAAAAGAGTTCGTCATAAAGAGTTACGTCGATGCAAGGTTTTTACATTGATCTAGATGACTCTAAGTCTCGATCTGGATACATATTGAAAGGGGAGCAATTAGCTAGAGTAGCTCCATGCAAAGCATTGTAGACATAGAAATTTGCAAAATACATATTGATCTGAATGTTGCAGACCCGTTGTCGGTGTCAAAACTGGCGGATCTCGGGTAGGGAATCCCAAATTGTGCGTCTAAGGCGGATGGTAACAGGAGGCAGGGAACATGATGTTTTACCTAGGTTCGGGCCCTCTTGATGGAGGTAAAACCCTACGTCCTGCTTGATTTATTCTTGATGATATGAGTATTACAAGAGTTGATCTACCACGAGATCGAAGAGGCTAAACCCTAGAAGCTAGCCTATGGTATGATTGTATGTTGTCCTACGGACTAAAACTCTCCGGTTTATATAGACACCAGAGGGGGCTAGGGTTACACAAGGTCGGTTACAAAGGAGGAGATATACATATCCGTATTGCCTAGCTTGCCTTCCACGCCAAGTAGAGTCCCATCCGGACACGAGACAAAGTCTTCAATCTTGTATCTTCATAGTCCAACAGTCCGGCCAAAGGATATAATCCGGTTGTCCGGATACCCCCTAATCCAGGACTCCCTCAATAGCCCCCGAACCAAGCTTCAATGACGATGAGTCCGGTGCACAGTATTGTCTTCGGCATTGCAAGGTAGGTTCTTCTCCATCTTTCGAATGTTTGTAAAGCAGTGTCCGATCCCATAAGTGTTTGGACCTCTTGGCTTCTGTGCCCAATAATGGCCTTCTCCCATGCGTCGAATGAATACGAGGCGCCAGGGTGTTTTTACATTCGCCCCCTAGCCAGATAAATAAATTGTCTATTAAAGGGATGGGGATCCTTAGATCCGATCCATACCATCCTCCGCCAGCGAGAGTCCATCAGAGCGCGTTCCGGAAAGATCCATTCCAGCATGGCCGACCTCCGCAGCTCCTCCTCCCGCCCTCGAAGCCCTAAGCCCGGTGATTGGGACAGGTGTTCAGTCCCACACATGCGTTTAGTCGAACTACAGACTAAGGGATTTCTCCCTCCAGCGTACATGGTGCCCGTTCGAGCCAGGCTTGCCACCTACAATGGCGGGGAGCAAGCGGAGAGCTTTCCCTGTCCCTCTATGGGGGAATGGGTCTGCCTTGTTCCCTATCTATTAAGGGGACTTGGATTTCCAATTCATCCGTTCCTCCGCGGGCTCTTGGAGTTCTACGACCTCCAGTTACACAATTTCACCCCCGCCTCCATCCTACATATCGCCGGCTATGTTGCTCTCTGCGAGTTTTTCCTGGGCTGCGAGGCTCACTTCGAGCTGTGGAAAAGGCTATTTTGCCTCGTCCCTCACACACAGAGCGGGTCACTTTATCAAGTGGGCGGAGCCGAAATATGGCGCATCACCGATACCGGATACCTGTCCGGTACTCCGAAGAAGTCATCCAAAGACTGGCCTTCAGAATGGTTTTATATGGAGGACGTTCCCCTTCCGGACCTTTTTGGCGGGGTCTTCCTGAGTTCAACAATGCTCCTCTGAAGAAACGCCGAAGTTGGCGCCCACGGAGCCCCCAGGTGGAAGACAATGGAGAAGTCCTCTATCTGATGAACCAAATTAAAGCAGTGGCTTGATCAGGATTGACAGTATTCGAAGTTATGTCGATTTGCATAATGCGGGGAGTGCAACCACTTCAATATCGTGGGCACCCCTTGTGGTGTTATAACGAGGCGGATGACGCCACCCGATGCGGGCATAAGGGTCCGGACAATGCTGCCGCTTTAGCAAAAATTCTGTCCGAATTGTTCAAGGGTGAGGAAGAGGAGTTCACCCGCATCAAGCCACGGGATGGATTGTCCATGTACAATCCTCCAAGCTGGGTAAGTTATATCTCCCTACCCCCATTTTCCCGCATTCTTTGTCGTAAGTATTCACCTTGCTACTTTGCGGTAGGAACTGCAAAAAGCCATAAAGGAGGTCAGCCGCCCTTCTCCACAACCAGAGGACCCTGACCGGGCCCTCGACTCCGGACTTGAAAAAGATCCGGTTATATTTGTGGAGCTGATAGACCGGCAGTTCTATCAGTTAAGCTACGATGATGCCGTGGTGGCCATTATGACCGACTATCCCAGACTGCTCCCTGCATCGCACATAAGAAAAACCAAAAATCCCAACTCCAAAAACTAGGATCCCCCTTTTAGACACTTCACCCACCATACACATGGCATTTTTACAAGGAAGGCATTCGGGACTCCCTGCCGAACCCGCAGCAACTCGCCCACAAGAGGCACCGAGGCTGGGTAGGCCAAAAAGGAAGGCGGTCAGGACGGAGACGCCGGCGCAAAGGTATGAAAAACCCCGCTTCGTGGTTGTCGTCTTTCTCGAAATATAATGATGCCCTTGTTTCTTTAACAGAAAAAACACTCGCCGGAATATGTCCGGTGATGTTACTAATCACGCTTCCACCAGTCGGGCGCCAGGACCGGACATAGAGGCGGAAGCCGATATAGGGTGGGCGCCGGATAATCCCCCTATAGAGGATGTGGATAGATTGTCCACTACAAACTCAGAAGTGGAAAGTGCCATGAATCATAGGCGCCGCCGGGCCGTACTCCGTGATGTTTGTTGCTCACCAGAGGCATTTGATGCCTTCAATTCTGGAGAGGCATACCTCCGAGCTGCTCAAGATGGTCTAGCCAGAGCCACGAATCAGTATGTAAAGGATGTACAGGTAAGTAAATCTGACGATTTATATGTATCAGTAGCCCCTGAGACTTGAAACAGTTAGCAGAACTGATTTAAGGATCATCTTTTATTGTGCAGGTTCTTACAGAGAAGAATACTAGGCTGTCACAGGAGCTAGAGGAATGCAAGACCCAACTGCGGGCTGCTGTTGCCGCATTGCAGGAACCGAAAAAGTCACCTGCTGGTAACATTTACTTTAAAGAATGATGGTTACCATATAATGTGCGGCATGGCTGCAGATCTAACAATAGATGTTGCAGATAAATCCGGAGAAAATCTGGAGGACCAGCATGTTATGCGACAGCTAGAGGCTGGCAAACGCGTGTTGATTAAGGTGAGGCGGGAGAAAAACAATCTCCAAGACGCCAATATTAAGCTGAGCGTGGAACTAAAAGACGTTCGAGGCCAGCTTGCAGACTCCAAGAAGGAGAATAAGCGGCTTCGGTGCGGCATTTTCAGTAAGTGCTTGAACGAATCCTTTTAAAGGAGTTCGGCGAAGAAGCCGACTAACAGCGTTATGTCTGTAGGTATGCTGACGGGTCATCCCAGGGAGGAAATGCCCAAGTCTGCGGGTGATCTTCTATCCGAGCTGTCACATCTGCACGAACAAGTTCGGCAGGTGATGCAAGGTGTTGCCCAGGCCTTGTGGTCATCCGTCTCCCTGCCAGAGGACGTTGCAGAGCTCATGGAGAAGCTCAAGGGAGCAGGGCGGCGCTTCCGATTATGGAAGATATCGGCCTGCCGACGAGGTGCCAGAGAAGCCTGCGCCATGGTGAAGACGCGTTATACCAAGGCAGACCCAAATCACATGGCCGAGGTCGGACCTGTGGGGCCTGACGGAAAAGAGATCCCTGTTAGCTTAGTTTATGAGCAAGTAGAATTAGCCGCAAAGTATTCCCAACAGGATTGTAAGCTAGACCACCTTTTGGATGGTATAGAAGAGGAATTTAGTCAGTCTGCATGACTATGTAATGAAAGTGACATGTATAATGCCTTCTAGCTGGATTGTAGATCATGTCTTGGCGGACCTTTTCGCTTCAACCTCGGGACCCAATAGTCCGGAGTGTATCCGAATACCCGCTCAGTTATATAAGAACTAGGGTATGCATGGAGACCAGGCGTAGTGGTCATTGGTGCTTGAACAGACAAGTGCCCAACTAGTTATGTTATATTACATGGTGAGTAAGAAACATCTTCCAGGGAGAATAGTTCCGTTAAGGGTTCCTTTCCCTGGGTAAGCATGCCCTAAAGTGCATGTCCGGACTGCCATAGGAAACGCAGGAAAACATCCGGGGGCAGATATGGACAATAAGTAAAAATCATCTTTTGTTCACCGACCGAATATTCCCTTAAGAACGCTAGCTTTTGGCTTCACCCAGTCTGAGGTACACGTCCGGCTGACCTGGCAGTAACAATCACAGGGGTGCTCCCCTTATGCCCTAGCCGAATTAACGGGAACGTAGGGCATACATACAAGAGCCAGGCAACCTAGCTTGGCCAAAACTTAAGTCATATCGATGCATATAATGGTGAAAAAGGTACATGCGGAAGCATGACACATGTTCGGGGCCGGAGGCCCAGATAAATAATTAAGTTTCTGTGAAAGAAGCCCCCAGGTATTATGAGCGCGGCTAGCGCATCTATAATGTGCAAGCGAGGCACAAGTTGGCCCTTAAAGGCTTAGTGAAATAATAAAGGAAGAAAGAAAAACAAGACAGATAATGTATATGCAAAAAATGGACAAAGGGAGGGGACAAACATAGGGTCCGACGCTAGGCGTAGAATCTTCGGAGCCTGGCCGCGTTCCATGGGTTCGGCTCAAGTCGACTAGTCGATGCATCCCGCAGTCGGTACGCTCCACCGGTCAGAACTTGGTCAATAATGAAGGGACCTTCCCATTTGGGCTCGAGCTTGTTCTTTTTCTTATCCGGCAAGCGTAGAACTAGTTCGCCAACGTTATAAGTTTTGGCCTGTACTTCTCTGATTTGGTATCTGTGAGCCTGTTACTGATAAAATGCGGAACGGGCTTTGGCTACGTCGCGCTCCTCCTCCAGGGTGTCCAGACTGTCCTGCCGATCGAGCTCGGCCTCTCTTTCTTCGTACATGCGCACTCGAGGTGAGTCATGAATTATGTCACAGGGCAAGACTGCCTCTGCGCCGTACACCATAAAGAAGGGTGTGTATCCGGTACTACGATTCGGCGTGGTCCGCAGCCCCCAGAGTACGGAGTCGAGCTCCTCTACCCAGTGCGTGTTAGACTCCGTTAAGGAACGCACTAATCTAGGTTTAGTGCCGCTCATTATAAGACCGTTTGCTCGCTCGACTTGGCCGTTGGTTTGTGGGTGATAGACTGAAGCATAATCGAGCTTGATGTCCATTTTGCTGCACCAGAATTTTACCTCATCGGCTATGAAGTTTGTGCCGTTGTCAGTGATGATGTTGTGGGGGACGCCATAATGGCGTACGACCCCAGATATGAAGTCTATCACTGGTCCGGATTCGGCTGTTTTAACAGGTTTGGCTTCTATCCATTTGGTGAATTTATCCACCATGAACAGTAAGTATTTTTTCTTGTGGGTTCCCCCTTTAAGGGGTCCAACCTTGTCAAGCCCCCAGACCGCGAAGGGCCACGTAATGGGGATTGTTTGGAGGGTGGTGCGTGGCATGTGGCTTTGATTTGCAAAGAGCTGGCAACCGGCGCAACGTTGGACCAAGTCCTGTGCATCTGCCCAGGCCGTTGGCCAATAGAATCCTGTATAGAAGGCCTTGCTTACAAGAGCCCGGGCTGCGGCGTGGTGACCACCGAGTCCGTCGTGGATTTCTGCCAAAAGGTTCCGCCCTTCCTCTTCGGAGATGCACCTTTGAAGGATTCCGATAGTGCTTCTTTTATACAATTCTCCCTCGTGGACCCTGTAGGCCTTAGATCGGCGCACTATGCAGCGTGCCTCATTTTGGTCCTCCAGAAGTTCATGCCTAGTTAGGTAGGCCAGGAATGGTTCTGTCCACGGGGCTATAATGGCCATTATTACGTGGGCTGAAGGTGTGATTTCGGTGGAGGAGCCTCCGATTGTGTCAGAGTGTTCGGTATCGGACATTTTGGCCGGGTCCGGACTATGGTTACCGGTGTCCCCTTCCCATACTACGGATGGATTGAACATCCTTTTCAGAAAGATGTTGGGGGGACTGCATCGCGTTTTGCACCGATGCGGGCGAGGATATCCGCCGCCTGATTGTTTTCCCGAGCCACATGGTGAAATTCGAGCCCCTCGAACCGAGCTGACATTTTTAGGATGGTGTTTCAGTAGGCCACCATTTACGGATCCTTGGCGTCAAAGTCTCCATTTATTTGGGATATTGCAAGGTTTGAATCCCCGCGCACCTCCAAGCATTGAATGCCCATGGAGACTGCCATCCGAAGACCATGCAACAGAGCTTCGTATTCAGCTGCGTTGTTGGAGTCTGTGTACAATATTTTCAGTACATACTGAACGGTATCTCCGGTTGGGGACGTCAGGACGACGCCAGCCCCTAGACCAGCCAGCATTTTAGAACCATCGAAGTGCATGATCCAATTGGAGTATGCGCCGTACTCTTTGGGGAGTTCGGCCTCCGTCCATTCGGTGACAAAGTCGGCCAATACTTGCGACTTAATGGCTCGTCGAGGTTTGTATGTTATGTCGAATGGGAGGAGCTCAATAGCCCATTTGGCAATCTGGCCTGTAGCGTCGCGGTTGTTTATAATATCATTAAGTGGCACTTCCAAGGCTACTGTAATCGAACACTCTTGAAAGTAGTGTCACAGCTTCCAGGATGCCATGAATACCGCGTAGGCTATCTTTTGATAATGTGGGTACCGCGATTTGCATGGGGTGAGGACAGTGGATACATAGTATACCGGCTTTTGAAGAGGGAATTTATGTCCGTCGGCTTCTCGTTCGACGACGAGCACTGCGCTTACAACTTGATGAGTTGCCGCAATGTACAACAGTATTGGTTCGCCGATGTTTGGCGCGGCCAGGATGGGGTTGGTTTCCAAAATGGCCTTTATTTCTTCCAATCCGGCTGTGGCAGTGTCCGTCCACTCAAAGTGTTCGATGCGCCGAAGGAGGCGATAAAGGGGTAAAGCCTTTTCTCCTAAGCGGGAGATAAAGCGGCTTAGAGCCGCCACACATCCTGTTAACTTCTAGATTTGTTTGAGGTCTGTTGGTGTAGCCAACTGTGACAAAGCTCAGATTTTGGCCTGATTAGCTTCAATACCTCAACTAGAGACAATGAAACCCAGGAGCTTTCCGGCTGGTACGCCAAAAATGCATTTTTCCGGATTGAGCTTAATGCCGTATGTTCGGAGGTTGTCGAATGTGAGCCTCAAGTCGTCTATCAAAGAGTCGACGTGTTTGGTTTTGACGACCACATCGTCTACGTATGCCTCTACTATTTTGCCGATTTGTTTCTCCAGACATGTCTAAATCATGCGCTGATATGTTGCGCCAGTGTTTTTGAGCCCAAAAGGCATTGTGTTGAAATAGAAGGGACCGTATGGTGTGATGAATGCCGTTGCGGCTTGGTCGGACTCCGCCATCTTGATTTGGTGGTAACCGGAGTATGCGTCGAGGAAACACAATGACTCATGTCCTGCGGTAGCATCGATAATTTGGTCAATGCGAGGGAGGGGGAAGGGATCCTTTGGGCAAGCTTTATTGAGGTCCTTGAAATCGACACAAAGGCACCAGGATTTATCCTTCTTTGGTACCATCACCTGGTTTGCTAGCCAGTCCGTGTGTTTTATCTCTTTGATGAATCCGGCCTCCAATAACTTGGCTAGTTCCTCTCCCATGGCCTGTCTCTTAGG
Organism: Triticum aestivum; assembly: GCF_018294505.1. Lineage (NCBI taxonomy): Eukaryota > Viridiplantae > Streptophyta > Magnoliopsida > Poales > Poaceae > Triticum > Triticum aestivum. Next base: position 610,165,068 of record NC_057797.1, read on the forward strand.
TTCAGAGAAACGCCGAAGAGCTTGCTTGACTGACTTGAATCCCTTTAGGATGTTGAGGCTATGCTCGGCCAGCCTGCGTGGGATTCCTGGCATGTCTGAGGGGTGCCAGGCGAATATGTCCCAATTCTCGCGCGGAAATTCTCGTAGTGCGGCGTCCATGATGGGTTTTAATTGTGCCCCGATGGAGGCTGTTTTTTGTAGGGTCTGTTGTGTGGACTTGGAATTTGACTATTTCATACGCTGGTTTAAAAGAGGTGGACTTGGATCTCTTATTGAGTATCACGTCGTCCCTGTCCACTTTGGAGCGTAGCGTGGTTAGCTCCTCAGCCGAGAGGGCTTCGGATAATGCCTCGAGGGTCAGTGCAGCTGTTTTTTTTGGCTCGGAGTGCTGTGTCCGGATCACTAGCGAGGGTGATGATTCCGTTGGGCCCGGGCATTTTGAGCTTCATGTACCCGTAATGGGGTACGGCTTGGAAGATCGTGAACGCCTCACGTCCTAGAAGGGCGTGGTATCCACTGCTGAACGGGGCCACTTGAAATGTAATTTCTTCGGACCTGTAATTCTCCGGCGTACCGAATACCACATCTAGTGTGATTTTCCCAGCGCATCGTGCCTCCTGACTGGGTATGATTCCCTTGAAGGTTGTGCTACTTTGCTCAATGCGGTTCCAGTCTATTTCACTTTTTTGAAGAGTTTCCTCATAGATGAGGTTTAATCCGCTGCCGCCGTCCATGAGTACTTTGGTGAGTCGAAAGCCGTCCACAACTGGACTGAGGACCAGTGTAGCTAGTGCTCGGGCTGTTCGGAATTTAGGTTCGTCACTAGCATTGAAGGTAATAGCCGTGTCACTCCATGGATTTATTGCTGCTATGTGGCAGATTTCGGCCATGCTGCGGAGTGTTCGCTTGCGCCTATTATTTGACGCAAAGGTCTCAAAGACTGTTAACACCGTATTGTTATGCACGGGATGGTGCTATGTGGCATTTGGGATAAGAAGATCCTCACCACTTTTGGCCACCTGCCGGAGTATCCAACATGCTCTAAGGCTGTGTGTTGGTATTGTATCCGTTGTACTGTGAATTTTGCAGGGTCCGTTAAGCCATCCCTCCAGTACGGTTCCATGCCCTATAGAGGGTTTTTGTTTCCTTGCAACTAGCTCGGGCGTCTTATGATAGTGCACCCTTTTACTTCGGACTGGGTGTATATTCAGAGCCGGATTATCCCAAAATTTCGTTTTGGTTTTCCAAGCGCTTTCCATCGCACAGTATTTTCGTACTATGGACGCCAAGTTAGCGAAGCGTGATATGTCACGGCGACTTAAGGCGTTAAGGATTCCCTTGTCCGTGCAATTATTGCAGAAAAGTGAGACTGCATCTTCCTCGCGATAGTCCTTAACCTTGTTCATCACAAGGAGGAATCTGGCCCAATAATGATGTACTGTTTCATGGGGCTCTTGCCTGATGTGGGAAAGATCGTTTATGTCTGGGTAGGTGGGTGGATTTGAGTCCGAACCCCTACCCGATCCGAGACCCAGGGGCCGAGGAGTTTCCAATCTTGGAAATTTGGGTTCTGGAGTGTTACCCGATAAGTTCGGCCCGCTGCCTGATTCTAGGTTCAGGGCTTGGGTAATGTCCTCCTGCAAGCGGGTATCCGGCTCGGAGAGCTCAGGAATCCGGACATAGTTAGTCCTCAGAATAGAGGAAGAGTTGCCGCATTGTTCCTCCACCATCACAACATGATGGGTGACCGGTGGAGAATTAATCTCCCTTTGATCGGGTTTAAGACCAATCCGATCATAGTTCGTAGCGACTCCCAAGGAGGCGATGCGATACAAGAGTTCATTTAGGGAAGAGAGCTCCATTGGATCCATCTGCTCGGCGACTTTCGAGCCGACATGGAGGCTGCTTTTGATGACCCAAGAAGTCATCATCGGTGCAGCGGCCGAACAGGCAGTCATGAGAAACTGCCTAGCCGGAGAGTTTGGCCGACAGCCAGAGCTCCCCCGGCGGTAATGTTGCTTTTAACAACGAGATGAGGCATCCTTCCTTACGGCAACGTCATAGAGGAACTCTCAATTAAAGCACCAATGTCAGTGTTAAAACCGGCGGATCTCGAGTAGGGGGTCCCGAACTGTGCGTCTAAGGCGGATGGTAACAGGAGGTAGGGAACACGATGTTTTACCCAGGTTCGGGCCCTCTTGATGGAGGTAAAACCCTATGTCCTGCTTGATTTATTCTTGATGATATGAGTATTACAAGAGTTGATCTACCACAAGATCTGAGAGGCTAAACCCTAGAAGCTAGCCTATGGTATGATTGTATGTTGTCCTACGGACTAAAACCCTCTGGTTTATATAGACACCAGAGGGGGCTAGGGTTACACAAGGTCGGTTACAAAGGAGGAGATATACATATCCGCATTGCCTAGCTTGCCTTCCACGCCAGGTAGAGTCCCATCCAGACACGAGATGAAGTCTTCAATCTTGTATCTTCATAGTCCAACAGTCCGACCAAAGGATATAATCCGGCTGTCCGGATACCCCCTAATCCAGGACTCCCTCACCCATAAACTAAACTTCTCTCACAAGCAAAACATGATCACTCTTTGGGTGTTAATCACATAGCAATGTGAACTAGATTATTGACTCTAGTAAACCCTTTGGGTATTAGTCACATGGAGATGTGAACTAATCACATAAAGATGTGAAATAGATTATTGACTCTAGTGCAAGTGGGAGACTGAAGGAAATATGCCCTAGAGGCAATAATAAAGTTATTATTTATTTCCTTATATCATGATAAATGTTTATTATGAAGGAAATATGCCCCAGAGGCAATAATAAAGTTATTATTTGTTTCCTTATTTCATGATAAATGTTTATTATTCATGCTAGAATTGTATTAACCGGAAACATAATACATGTGTGAATACATAGACAAACAGAGTGTCACTAGTATGCCTCTACTTGACTAGCTCGTTGATCAAAGATGGTTATGTTTCCTAACCATAGACATGAGTTGTCATTTGATAAACGGGATCACATCATTAGGAGAATGATGTGATTGACTTGACCCATTCCGTTAGCTTAGCACTTGATCGTTTTAGTTTACTGCTATTGCTTTCTTCATGACTTATACATGTTCCTATGATTATGAGATTATGCAACTCCCAATTACCGGAGGAACACTTTGTGTGCTACCAAACGTCACAACGTAACTAGGTGATTATAAAGGTGCTCTCTGATGGTACTTGTTGAGTTGGCATAGATCGAGATTAGGATTTGTCACTCTGATTGTCGGAGAGGTATCACTGGGCCCTCTCGGTAATGCACATCACTATAATCCTTGCAAGCAATGTAACTAATGAGTTAGTTGCGAGATGATGCATTATGGAACGAGTAAAGAGACTTTTCGGTAACGTGATTGAACTAGATATTGAGATACCGGCGATCGAATCTCGGGCAAGTAACATACCGACGACAAAGGGAACACTGCATATTGTTATGCGGTTCGACCGATAAAGATCTTCGTAGAATATAGAGGAGCTAATATGGGCATCCAGGTTCCGCTATTGGTTATTGACCAGGGAAGTGTCTCGGTCATGTCTACATAGTTCTCGAACCCGTAGGGTCGGCACGCTTAACATTCATTGATGATATAGTATTTATGAGTTATGTATGTTGGTAACTGAATGTTGTTCGGAGTTTCGGATAAGATCACGGACATGACGAGGAACTCCGGAATGGTCCGGAGATGAAGATTGATATACGGGATAATAGTGTTCGGTCTCCGGAAGAGTCCCGGAATTCACCAGAAGGGGTTCCGAATGTTTCCCGAAATGTTTGTGTATGAGAACATTTCATTTGGGCCAAAGGGGAAATTCCACAAGGTTTTTGGAAACTGCAAAAGGAAGTTTTGCGAAGTCCAGAGGCTAGACGCGAGGGTCCCTAGCGTCTGGGTCCAGACACCGGGAACCCGGGCGTCTGGCCCTGGAGTCCGAGAAGGACTCTTGCCTTTCGGGTGAAACTGACTTTGTGGTGGCTTTTACTCCAAGTTTCAACCCCAAGGCTCAACATATAAATGGAGGGGTAGGGCTAGCACCCAAGACACATCAAGAAATACCAAGCCGTGTGACGCAACCCCGTCCCCTATAGTTTATCCTCCGTAATAGTTTTCGTAGTGCTTAGGCGAAGCCCTGCGGAGATTGTTCTTCACCAACACCATCACCACGTCGTCGTGCTGCCAGAACTCATCTGCTACTTCGCCCCTCTTGCTGGATCAAGAAGGCGAGGATGTCATCGAGCTAAACTTGTGTTGAACGCGGAGGTGCCGTACATTCGGTACTTGATCGGGACGGATCATGAAGGTGTACGACTACATCAACCGCGTTGATAAACGCTTTCGCTTTCGGTCTACGAGGGTACATAGACATACTCTCCCCTCTCGTTGCTATGCATCACCATGATCATGCGTGTTCGTTGGAATATTTTTTGAAATTACTACGTTCCCCAACATATTATTCGTGCTAGAATTGTATTAACGGGAAACTTAGTACATGTGTGAATACATAGACAAACAGTGTGTCACTAGTATGCATCTACTTGACTAGCTCGTTGAATCAATGATGGTTAAGTTCCCTAGCCATATACATGAGTTGTCATTTGATTAACGGGATCACATCATTAGAGAATGATGTGATTGACTTGACCCATTCCGTTAGCTTAAAATTTGATCGTTTAGTATATTGCTATTGCTTTCTTCATGACTTATACTTGTTCCTATGACTATGAGATTATGCAACTCCCGAGTACTGGAGGAACACTTTGTGTGCTACCAAACTCACAATGTAACTGGGTGATTATAAAGGTGCTCTACAGGTGTCTCCGATGGTACTTGTTGAGTTGGCATAGATCGAGATCAGGATTTGTCACTCCGATTGTCGGAGAGGTATCTCTGGGCCCTCTCGGTAATGCACATCACTAGAAGCCTTGCAAGCATTGTAACTAATGAGTTAGTTGTGGGATGATGTATTACAGAACAAGTAAAGAGACTTGCTGGTAACGAGATTGAACTAGGTATTGAGATACCGATGATCGAATCTTGGGCAAGTAACATACCGATGACAAAGGGAACAACGTATGTTGTTATGCGATTTGACCGATAAAGATCTTTGTAGAATATGTAGGAACCAATATGAGCATCCAGGTTCCACTATTAGTTATTAACCAGAGATGTGTCTCGGTCATGTCTACATAGTTCTAGAACCCGTAGGGTCCGCACGCTTAAAGTTCTATGACGATCGATATTATGAGTTTATGTGTTTTGATGTACCGAAGGTAGTTCGGAGTCCCGGATGAGATCGGGGACATGACGAGGAGTCCCTAAATGGTCGAGACGTAAAGATCGATATATTGGATGACTATATTCGGACATCGGAAAGGTTCCGAGTGATTCGAGTATTTTTCGGAGTACAGGGGAGTTATGGGAATATGTGGGAATAAGTTTTGGGCCTCATGGGCCAAGTGGTGGAAGAGAGGAGGTAGGACAAGGCAGGGCACGCGGCCCCCCTAGCCCAAACCGAATTGGACTAGGGGGCCGGGGCCCCTCTCCTCCTTTCCTCCCTCTCCTTCCTTCTCCCTCTCCTCCTTCCTTTCCCCCTCCTAGTAGGAGTAGGAAAGGGGAGTCCTACTCCTACTAGGAGGAGGACTCCTCCTCCTGGCGCGCCCTGCAAGGGCCGGCCGATCCTCCCCCTTGCTCCTTTATATACGGGGGCAGGGACACCCCTAGAACACAAAAGTTGATTGTTCCAAGCGGTGTGCGGTGCCCCCCTCGACCATAATCCACCTCGATCGTATCGTAGCGTTGCTTTGGCGAAGCCCTGCGTCGGTAGCAACATCATCACCGTCATCACACCGTCGTGCTGACGGAACTCTCCGTGAAGCTCTGCTGGATCGGAGTTCATGGGACATCATCGAGCTGAACGTGTGCTGAACTCGGAGGTGTCGTGCGTTTGGTACTTGGATCAGTCGGATCGTGAAGACGTACGACTACATCAACCATGTTCTCATAATGCTTCCTCTTATGGTCTACGAGGATACATAGACGATACTCTCCCATCTCGTTGCTATGCATCACCATGATCTTGCGTGTGCGTAGGATTTTTTTTGAAATTACTATGTTCCCCAACAATGATCAACATAGAGATGAGATGTTCACCATGGAAGACTACTCCATCTCACGTGATGATCGGACATGGTTTAGTTGATATGGATCACGTGATCATTTAGATGACTTGAGGGATGTCTATCTAAGTGGGAGTTCTTAACTAATATGATTAATTGAACTTTAATTTATAATGAACTTAGTCCTGATAGTATTTGCAAATTATGTTGTAGACCAATAGCTCGCGTTGTAGCTCCCCTATGGTTTTGATATGTTCCTAGAGAAAACTAAGTTGAAAGATGATAGTAGCAATGATGCGGACTAGATCCGTGATCTGATGATTATCCTCATTGCTACACAGAAGAATTATGTTCTTGATGCACCGCTAGGTAACAGACCTATTACAGGAGCAGATGCAGACGTTATGAATGTTTGACAAGCTCGATATGATGACTACTTGATATTTTAGTGCACCATGCTTTACGGCTTAGAACCGGGACTTCAGAAACATTTTGAACGCCACCGAGCATATAAGATGTTCCATGTCGAGAGATATGAGACCTTTGACAAGTACTTTGCCTACAAAATGGAAGAGAATAGCTCAGCTAGTGAGCATGTGCTCAGAATGTTTGGATGCTACAATCACTTGAATCAAGTGGGAGTTAATCTTCCACATAAGATAGTGATTGACAGAGTTCTCTAGTCACTATCACCAAGTTACTAGAACTTTGTGATGAACTATAATATGCAAGGGATGACGGAAACGATTCCCGAGCTCTTTGCGATGTTGAAATCGACGAAGGTAGAAATCAAGAAAAAGCATCAAGTGTTGATGGTTGAGAAGACTACTAGTTTCAAGAAAAAGGGCAAAGGAAAAGAAAGGGAACTTCAAGAAGATTGACAAGCAAGTTGCCACTCCCGTGAAGAAGCCCAAAGCTAGGCCTAAGCCTGAAACTGAGTGCTTCTACTGCAAAGGGAATGGTCACTAGAAGCAGAATTGCCCCAAGTATTTTGCGGACAAGAACACAAGGCAAGAATGAGGATTATAGGAAATAACACAATTAATCCATAAGTAACATGCAAATATCACTAGTACAACATATTTCAAATCTAAATATTACATGTAAGATAAAGGGATGTTCTACAAGTTTTTTGAATTCGCCGCCAAATTCAACGACACTTGAGTTAGAGCCGCACATGTCATCCCACATACTGTGCTGATTGAGCTTCATCCAACAATTGATGAACGTAAATGGCCTGCCCTTACTCATGTGATACAACACAACAATGCGCCTGAGTTATACAATACGACGATTATCAACTTGCAGCATTGAGAGAATCAATGAATTTATCAACGTGTAGAGCAATTGGAAGCAATACTTACTATATCAATGGTTTGCAATCCCGGTGGCCACATCCTCTCCATTTGTGCAATTGCACCACAAAACTTCATGACAGAGTTGGAGATGATGTACCATCGATGGGCTAGCGACTTCACATTGCGTCCATGGATCATGTGCAAGTCGCAGGGTGCGAAGTGCTTTTGCTAATGAAACAAAGCCTGCATGTTTTTGCCAAAAAAAATTCGAGCCTCATGCCTACAAAGTCCATAGATACAACCTTCCACGCATGACAGGACAATACATCCTCCATCTCCGAGTACCCCGCCATCATCGTAGGTTACTCTAGGAAACAACAAAAATATATCAAAAGAAAAAACTCAATGACATTTTACCAAACATATGCCGGACGTTGTGCCTGCCATGGACGGCGTCGCCAGGGCGACGAAGGGTACCTAACTGCAGACGGATCTTGGGTGGACAGGGCGTACTCTAAGGTGAACATGCATGTGGGTGGGGGCTCCAGACATCCGGCAATGCATGAGCGACGGGCGGAGAGATACAACGGCGGCCTTGGATGAGGATGGTGCGGATGCAGAGTAAGGGGGGACAGGGGCAGGGTGGAAGAAAAGTGGTTCGGATGGGGGATTTGAGTGGGACAAGGGCGTCAAAGTCCTATGTGGTAGCGGTCCAGACGCCCGTAAAGCTCCCCAGTTTGCGTCTGATTTGCAAGAATTCAGACAACCGGATGTGCCCGTGGACCGATGGTGTACGGTTGAATGGCAAACTATGTCTGGATAGTTTGGTCCAAAAGTATGCGGATGTTTTAAGGGTCGGCATTACAAATGCTCTAACTTTTGAGGGAAAGCCTTAGGCATTTTATTGGATTTCAAATAAGTTTAGATCATTTGCCGAAACATCTAAAATGAACACAGACGGATCGACGTGCCACGTTAGTGGTGAGATCTTATTGCTCTCCCTAGGATAATGCACAAAAGAAATACTCTTAAAATTACGTGCTAAGAAATTGCATTCCTCAAGCTGGCCATAGTGGAGGAAACATAAGTAGTATCATGTATTTGGGACTCACAAACATACTTATGTTGCAGGCAATTAAAGAAAAGAAAGATGGATTAATCTTAGCTAAACCCTGTAGTACCTAACTTAACCGTGTACTGTCTATGACAACCTATAGGCAATCACTATAAATAACGCTTCCCCAAAATACCCACGCAGAGAGTGCTCCCACATATGAGGTGTGCAAACCGGAGTGAAGTACCGAATCAGAGACGGTTGAAAGTGCAAAAAGTAAGATAAAGCTGGCAGTCTAAAAAGCACAAAAGGGTTGCGTCATTGGCGTGATTTTTTTAGAAAAGGAGGATGATCTCCGGCCTCTGTATCTGGGAGATGCATATGGCCACTTTATTGATTATTCTCAGGACCTTACAAAGTATTACAACAATGAGTGTGAATCCACCATCTTGGCAACACATGCCGCTACTTCTATCCAAAATAATGAAGGGGTGCTAGCTGGGCCACTACCCAAACCACTCACCTAAGCCTAACATCAAAAGCCGAAAACCGAAACATATTCGGAAGCCCCAGCCGAGCCACATACCGGGTCTGGGGCATAATCCGGTCAGACGCACTCGTGTGTCATCACCACCATCTTCCACAGGTCCGTCTCCAGATCATATTGAGGCTTCTACCTTGACTGACCACTTTGCCATCGACGTCACCATGACGCCAGACAGCAACCTCCTCCTGCGCGAGTCCATCTCCGCGCATCGGGCGGCGAGCCTCCACAGCGCCATGCCGCCGATCTTCGCCGCCATCAATGAGTGAGATGAAGTACCGCTCCACCACGGCATGTGCAAGGTGAGGAAGGGCGAGGTCCCCATCGGAGACACGGCCGGAAGAGAAGCACCGCAGCCCCGAGACAGAGCTGCGACGCGATAGTCAGGCGGGCCGCCACCAGGAACCAGACAAGCTCGCCATGCACACCCAGCATCCCCATGCCCAAGTCGGCGCCTTCAAGAAGGTGAAGACGCTGTGGCGCCGCCGCCGCTTAGCCACCGGGTCTAGGGTTTTCACCCGGGCGTAGGGGAAGGGGGGAGGCAGGGGAGGTTTAGCCTCGACGCCGCCACCAATGAGAGAATGGCGTCCGGGACGCCATCGACGCCGTGACCGCCACCGGCGGCCAAGGGTTACCCCCGGCCAAGCGCCCTGCCTCCACCACCGAACCAGCCACAACATCAGTAGGCGCATGTACGCTGGAGATCCAGGCCGGCCGGAGGTCATGCATCACGAGCAGACCAGGATCGCCTCCGATCTGCCGAGGGGAGCCCGGGGCCTCCCCACGCCATGACCTGCGCCCACTGGGACCTCGCTGCCCGCGCAGCCGAGAGGATCCGGCCTACCTCACCGACGAGCACCCCCCGCCGCCGGAGGAGCACCGTCCGCACCAATGAGGCCGTCGCCTTAGATCCGGACCCTCACCATCGAAAGGGAGCGGTCTCGCCCCGCCGCCACCATCCCGGGAGCCGGCGCCGGCTTCGCCAGCCATTCCTCCGGTGGCGGCGAGGTGGGGAGGGAGGTGGGAAGGGTGTAAGGCGCCGGATCTAGGTTCCCCCGTCGCCGCCAGGGAGGGCGACGCGGGAGACGCGGGGGCTTCCTTGGGTGTCGCGGGAGAGTACAGTGCAAGAAGTCTACGATATCAACATGAACCTTCTTGTGACCAGACATGTAGTATTTTTTTATCACAATGTCATTTTAAACCTCCTTGTGATAAGACATGTTGCTATGTACTACTCCCTCCATTTCTAAATATAAGTCTTTTTAGAGATTCCACTATGGACTACATACGGAGCAAAAAGAGTGAATCTACACTCTAAAATATGTCTACATACATCCGTATGTAGTTTGTAGTGGAACCTCTAAAAAGACTTATATTTAGGAACGGAGGGAGTAGTATTCACCACCACCACCACCACCACCACCACAACAACAACAACAACAACAACAACAACAACAACATCAGCAGCGGCAGCAGTGGCATCAGCAGCAGCAGCAACAACAACAACAACAACAACAACAACAACATCAGCAGCGGCAGCAGTGGCATCAGCAGCAGCAGCAACAACAACAGCACAACAACAACAACAACAACAACAACAACAACAACAACAACAACAGCAACAACAACAACAACAACAACAGCAGCAGCAGCAACA
>NC_057797.1:610180693-610181294 GCF_018294505.1 Triticum aestivum
ACAACAACAACAACAACAACAACAGCAACAGCAACAGCAACAGCAACAGCAACAGCAACAGCAACAGCAACAGCAACAGCAACAACAGCAACAATAGCAACAACAACAACACCACCACCACTGTGACGCCCGGATATTCAAGCTACAGTAACCTCTGCTAATGACACCACGTCACCTCCGTTACTATCACTAATCTCGCGTTAGTTCGAAAACGATTCAAATTCAAATTTGAGATTTAGGCGAACAACAAAAGTTTTCAAACATTAAAACTAAAATGTCCAAAATGTGTCAAATAAATCATGGGTAATACTGGTGGAGAAACCACAAATTTTATAAAATGTTTAAAGGCTCTAAACTAATTAAAATAGCAACTATGACAATTAATGAAATGCCTTTTTAAAAATAATAATAATGCAAACTGTTTTAATTAGGTGTCAAACTTTTGGGGCAGTAGAATAAATTATAACATTAAATTAGGAGTTGTATTTATATTTTATAAAACAGAAATTAAAAGAAAATAGATAAAGAAAAGTAAACAGAAAACAAAGCTGAAAAAAAAGAGAGAAGGCAACCCCCCCCCCACTGGGCTTCGGCCCAGCAG
>NC_057797.1:610181304-610185527 GCF_018294505.1 Triticum aestivum
AACAACAACAACAACAACAACAACAACAACAACAACAACAACAACAACAACAACAACAACAAGAAGACAATACGATAGCTGTACAAAAGGCTATAATTCTCACATATTCACGAAGATCCTTATTGATCAAACCTTTTAAGTCACCAGAGACAATTACCTTTACTACATGATACATTACAAAACCCGAGGCAAGACTTTTATTGATATTGTGATCAATAAATTGATCACTATACCCATTATTTCTGTCACTTGTTTTGTTATGTTTTCTTGTATCCGTATTCTGGTATCCCTATGATCATTATAACTGTAATTGTTCGCGTGATAATGGATATCGTAGAACTGAGTGAGACCAAAGTATATCTCCATCATCAGAGGAGCAAATCCCAGTCTTGAATTACCTAGCACCATGACATACTTTTCGATATACCCGTAAGTTACTTTTATGATCACCTGATTATGGTGTGATGTTTAACAAACCCAAAGCAACCATCTGGTATGTAGGACTAATGATATTCTCATGGTTTAAGGACATGCATAAATGTTAACACTTTGTATGAAAATACCGACACCAGTTTAGACGATGTGATCTCAGAGTATTTCATAAGTTGTGTCTATTCAACACCATTGTTTTGCCGACAATGTGTTCGCATTATTGTCGGCATCCTTTTCACATAGATAATGTCCATGATCAGGAAAACGAGATCATCAACAATACATGAGCTAGTCCTACAGGCCATACTTGGGAACATTATGGTGTTTATGTTTCTACATATGCAACTGAGTTTTCCTCCGAATATCATATTCAAGAATCATTACAATTATATCGTAGAAATATAAACTGAATTATGAATGTGAAAATGAGATAATAATCACTTTATTATCGTCTCTAGGACAAATTTCTAACAGACTCCCACTTGCATTAGAGTCAGTAATATAATCATTACTCCTATAAAGGATGCTGAAGTACCCACCTACTGCGAGCCTCCGCGGGCGATGAGGCCCTCCACATCGTCTGCTTTGCTATGACCTCACGTGGCTGGCTCCCTAGGACTCTCTGCATCGTCTGATCTACCCAAATGGCGTGCACCCGGTCGTCTTGTCTCAGGGGGTCCATGACGGGTGAACCGCAGGCGCAGTTGGGGCCACCGTCATGTGGTGGCTTTTGCTGCACCCACATGCACTCTCTCGCACACTACCCCGCACATGATGGGGAAATCAAGTTGTCTTGTCAATGTCCATAGGAGCCAGTTATAGATGGATGGTTCATTCATGCCAGCGTCATTTGTATCAGCAGTTGTTCCTACCCGGACATGGAGGGGGTGGAATGCCCAAGCATGGAGGAGACTGGTCTGGCTAGGCCAAGCATGAAGGGGGTGGCCTGTGGCGACGCAGTCCTGATAGAGGCCCTGAATCTCTGCACTTACTATGTCAGTCCCTGGATCAATAGCTAACACACATAGTTCACGATGAAATACCAACATACAACACACATCATAGTATGACATCGCCAATCTAGTATTTTTTACATTACATACCTGCTTAGCTCAAGGTTAGCTTACAATATTATGTAGTGGAAATAAAATACTATCTTGTGGCATCCATCCACTCATAGGCAAGCATTGAGTATAGCATCGTAACCCTACTTCATATCTCGCCTTCGGTATGATAAACCTACATGATACGTTGCAACCACTAGGGTGAATACAATGAATGTGTTGGCAAGATTTCACCTTGTTATAACAGCCCTATCTCACCTACATGCATTTTGGGGGTAAGTGGAGGCTGCTTTCCTGTCTAAACGCAATAATAGGTTTTGCCCTTCCTTTGTATGTAGGTGGTCTACTCTAGTACATAGGCCACACTGGTAAACCCCATCTATCCGTTGGCAGCACATGACACTCTCGGTAAACCCTAATGTAGTCAAAGGCAATCTCAGTAAACACCGGTTGTAACCTTGGACACATAGTTAAACCCCCTGGTAGTCCTATTTCTATGGTTGAACCCATCAAGTTTTAGTTAAATAAGGTGATGATATCAAGCTAAAAGTTCTTGGCAAAGTTGCTCAAATTTGTCCGTAACCGGGGACACGACTAATCATGACCAATTTATACACTCTACATAGGTTTGTGTACTTTACCCGCGAGACCTAATGACACCATTTTTCTACTAAACTTCATTTATGAAGTGGCTAGGTAGATCACGACGAGACTTTTGGGACATGGTAGCCCATACCCACACGGAGAATCTAGTCGAACCTACATATAATATCTACGTCAGCTAGTCTGCTGGGTCAGGTTCCCACAACTTACTTGGTCAAGACAGAGCCCATACTGACTCACGGTTACAAATGCAAGCTATTCAACTCTGAACTCATACAATCCCTTTGAGCCTAGGTGGTCACCCACGCAAACCATCGACATGGGCTCGCTAGAGCCACTCAATAGTCAACCACCACAATAAAATCAAAATGCCGCCCATATGGTTCATTAATTAAGTTATTATTAGGTAGTCAACAATATAGTTTTAACCTTTCATCGAATGTTGGTCCCAACCCCTTTACTATTTAGCAACTAAGCATCACTACACGATGGTTATGAGGAACAAGTGAAAGTGCAACTAACCATGGGTGGTTTTGGTAATTCCTAACAACATATAGCTCATTGAGCTAATACTATTTCAAGATAAATATTTTAGGAAAGCCCAGTGATTGGCATGGCATGGATTAGAAATGTGGACCCCTCAAAATGCTAAGGACAAAGGATTGGCTCAAGCTCTAAAGCTCAAGACTCTACATTTTATCTTTTAGTGATCCAAGATCGCATTGAGTCCATAGGAAAATCCAATATTATTAAAAGGGGATGAGGTGTTGCTTAATGGGTTACTTGCTCAAAGTGCTTAGTGATATGCTCCAAAACCCTCAACCACTTTATCATATCCACATATGTCCCAAACCAAAAGTCAAACTAGGCTCCACCAAAACTTTCCATCCGGCGCCATCGAGTTTAATTGACATAGCCACTGCCACAAAACCCTAGTCTTTTCGGTCTCACCGATAGGGATCTTGGTCTCACCAAGATGGGATTGCAAACTCTCTGTTTCCCTTCATAACATTTCGGTCTAACCGAGATGAGCGATCGGTCCCACCGAGTTTGCAATGCAAACTCTCGGTTTCCCCTTCATAACATTTCGGTCCAACCGAGATGAGCGAATCGGTCCCACCGAGTTTGCCTGACCAACTCTCTGGTTAGCTTATTACCAAAATCGGTCCCACCGAGTTTGCGTAATTGGTCTCACCGAGATTACATTATGCCCTAACCCTAACGAAATCGGTCCCACCGAGTTGACGTGTCGGTCCCACCGAAAAACCTAACGTTCACATTTTGAACTGAATCGGTCCGACCGAGTTTCACGATTCGGTCTCACCGAGTTTGGTAAATTGTGTGTAATGGTTAGATTTTGTGTGGAGGCTATATATACCCCTCCACCCACTCTTCATTCATGTAGAGAGCCATCAGAACATGCCTACACTTCCAACTTACATTTTCTGAGAGAGAGAACCACCTACACTTGTGTTGAGATCAAGATCTTCCATTCCAACCACATAAATCTTGATCTCTAGCCATCCCTAAGTTGCTTTCTACTCAAATCATCTTCCCACCAAATCCAAATATGTGAGAGAGAGTTGAGTGTTGGGGAGACTATCATTTGAAGCACAAGAGCAAGGAGTTCATCATCAACACACCATCGATTACCTTTTGGAGAGTGGTGTCTCCTAGATTGGTTAGGTGTCACTTGGGAGCCTCCGTTAAGATTGTGGAGCTGAGCCAAGGAGTTTGTACGGGCAAGGAGATCGCCTACTTCATGAAGATCTGCCCTAGTGAGGCAAGTCCTTCATGGGCGATGGCCATGGTGGGATAGACAGGGTTGCTTCTTCATGGACCCTTCATGGGTGGAGCCCTCTGTGGACTCGCGCAACCGTTACCCTTCGTGGGTTGAAGTCTCCATCAACGTGGATGTACGATCGCACCACCTATCGGAACCACGCCAAAAATCTCCGTGTCTACATTGCGTTTGCTCCCTCCAAACTCCTCCCTTTACCTTCATGTGCAATGTTTTACACTCCGCTGCTACACTCTTAGACTTGCATGTGTAGGTTGTTTACTTGACTAGTGCTAAGTTGCTAAAATCTTCCAAGACTTAAAATTGGAAAAGGCTAGATTTTT